>NW_005434652.1:48309-85443 GCF_000315625.1 Guillardia theta CCMP2712 | reverse complement strand
CAGGAATGTGTGTGCTAGCTGTGGAGATGCGAGTAGAGGAGAGGAGAGGAGAGGAGAGGAGAGGAGAGGAGAGGAGAGGAGAGGAGAGGAGAGGAGAGGAGAGGAGAGGAGAGGAGAGGAGAGGAGAGGAGAGGAGAGGAGAGGAGAGGAGAGGAGAGGAGAGGAGAGGAGAGGAGTGAAGCGGGAGAAAACCTTGATAGACAGGCCAAGCAACTGTGGATATCTCAACAACATCCTTCCGACATCTCCGTATGAAGCATTCAGCTAGAATGATCTCAGAACCGTTCATCTCATCACAATTTTTGAATGTTTTTACCCTCTGTGTGTAGAAGTCAACTTTCGGACGAAGGTTGATGGAGATGTTGAAGCCGAAGAGAGAGGGGTTGCTCGAAAGAATTGCGACAGCCTGGTTGAATGTTACGAGAGAAGAGGAGGAGGAAAAAGAGAAGGGAGGAGAAAATGGGAGGAAGGAGGGAGGAGGGAGGAGGGAGGAGGGAGGAGGGAGGAGGGAGGAGGGGAGGGAGGGAGGAGGAGGAGAGGAGGGAGGAGGAGGGAGGAGGAGAGAGAAGGAAGGACGAGACGGAGGATGAGAAGGAAGTGCAGAAACAGGAGATGAAATGAGGATTTCAACAAGATTACTTCGTCTTGACTCAAGAAAAGTTCATCCATCAGGAAATAAAGCATCGGGATCAACTTTTCCTCCAGACTTGACATGAGAACCTAGAAAGATGGTGGTGAAACAAGATCAAAACAGAATTTCAAAGTAATCAGAAAGCATTTAGGAAGACAAAAGACTTTCAAGGAAGCGAAACACGATGATGAAAGTGTCCATATCCCAAAGAGTTTGTTATGATGAGATGTAACGAACATGACACGCAAAGCAAGAGCAATCATCAAGAATCAGGATCAGCAGCACCTGAGGCTGTTTGACGACAAGATTTCTGATGCTCCGTTCAGAGAAGCCGAATTGAGATCTCAACCACTCAATCTTTCGATCGATGTTCTTGATGATGCTGAACGCCATTTCATATCAAAATCTCCACCTCCTCCGTTGCTCCTCCTGCCCCTGCCCCTGCCCCTCCTTCTCTGACGCCTCATTTCTGCTTGTACCTCCCTTACCCTGAGCTCCTTGTCGTCAGCTCCTTTTCTACACTGCATCATCATTCTAAACTATTGCTCGCTCTTCCTCCTGCTGCTCCTGTCGCCTCCTCCTCCTCCTCCTGCTTCTCCATTATCTTCACCTAGCGCACAGGATGGAAGGATTCTTCTGCATGACCTCGCAGAATCTGAGCAAGACGTCAAACGATGCTGATACAGCTCCTCTACTCACTCTTGTCTTGTCAAGAAGCCTTCTCGCACGAAGAAGTTAAAGTTGGGGATGATAGTCTCTTCGATACTGCAGCTCCTGTCAAACGAAAGGAAGGAGGAAGAGGGAGGAGGGAGAGGGAGTAGGAGGGGGAAACCAAGAAGATTGAGATGTCCTTACCTGAGGTAGAGGAGGGAGGGAGCGCGACAGAGAACGTTTGCGAGCCGCGGAGGAGAGATGCCTGAAGAAGTTGAGAGGGAGCGAGCAAGGAGCAAGAGGAGGAGCAAGAATGAGACCAAGGAGGATGGCAGAGAAAGATGTCGAAGGTGAGGAGGAGGAGAAGATGGGCAAGACGAAGGACACGCAAGAGGAGGAGGAGGAGGGGGAAGGACGATCACCGATGGAGTAAAGGAGACAGTGAGTATGAGGCCGCAGGACGCGATCGGGTGAGAGCGAAAGAATCTGAGGAGCTCGCTTGACGAGTCTGTGAATCTAGACGACGCATCAGATAAGGAGGAGGAGGCAGAGGGAGGAAGAGGAGGGGAAGGAGAAGGAGCAGGGAGGGGAGAAGCAAGGAGGAGGAGGTAGGGGAGTGAAAAGCTTCAAGGACCTGTGAGTCTGAGAGGTTCAATTCATCGCGCAGGAAGAGGAGGGAAGGCTTTATACTTCTTGTAATGTTGGAGCCCATGATCTGAGAGAGCAAGTGAGGAAACAAAGTTTCAATACAGAGGCAGGCAGGACGGAGGAAAGCGAATAAGAGCTTGTTGGAAAGAGAAGCTTCGAAGAGAACTGGTAAATGGAAACCTGAGGTGCTCTTTCGAATACTCTGACGATTTCTTGGTCTTGAAATCCTGCAATGAAACATGTTAACTCTGCAAACAGTCTTTCTTTGTTGATGACCGTAGCACGACAGGAGCTTGTCAATCTCCACAACATTGTCGGAGAGATTCTAGAGAACATGTCAAACTTGTTGCAACTCTCGAAACAAGTTGAGTTACGATGGTTGTGAGAATGTTGGGATTCTTCTTCAGCAACCGCAGCACATCGTTCTCTCCAAATCCCAATGCCTGTTCGGAGGGTATCAAGGCATACTTCAACACGAGTAGCAAGAGTAAGAGTAGAAGCAGGACGAACAGGAGCAGCAAGGAGGAAGAGGAGGAGGAGGAGGAGGAGGAGGAGGAGGACCTTTAGCCTCTCCATATTGTTTCTTGCGATCTCTCTGGAGCCGAACAACAAGATTCGTGGTGAAATCTTCAACAACTGCAGCAGGGCATCAAAACCCAGCAGACACTTAGCAGGTCGCACATTCAACGCAGACTTGTGAGGGATTCCTGTGTAGCAAACAAGATCAGGAGCCAAGCAGATCTTCTGACGTGCAACCTGCGTCGACGAGCCCATTGTATGTCGACCAAAGACGATAGCGACTGAGGAGAACACAGAAGATCAGAAGTCGTGACATACTGGCTAAATCTTCCTCTCTTCCTCCTCCCTCTTCGTTTCCTCCTCCTCGCCTGCTCCTTTTCCTTCTCATTCTTGCTCACCTTCTTGAAAGAAGGTATGGTTCCTTCTTCAACATCGCAACGCATTCTTTCTTTGAGTTCACAAGTAAATCACCAGAGCAAGAAAATCAATAAGAAGAACGGTGAAGAGGGGGAAAGGGGGGCGGGGGCGGGGGGCGGGGGGGGAAGAGAGAGAGAGAGAGGAGGAGGAGGAGGAGCAGCAGCAGCAGCTGCTGCTGCTGTAGCAGCAGCAGGCAGAGGAGGAGGGATTGTTGGAGGGGTAGGGCGGGTTGGAGGCGGGGGTGGAGAGTAGAACAGAGCAAGTGATTACCTTGGTGAAACCGATCTCCTCAGTCATCAACTCAATCTTATTCTGTATCGTCTCAATCTTCATGCACAAAATCCAGGGACATTTCTCAATCACTGCAAGCTGACCGTCAAAACGCTTTCGTGTTGGCAAGAATCTCCTACTCCTTGCAAAGTCACTCCTTGCAATCTTGAGGTTGTTGGTGAAGAATGCGGTGTTAGGCTGCAGGAGAGATGAGGTGAAGAATGGAAATGCAGAACATGTACTTCAATCTTGTTTTGAATGCTCGACGTCAAAATCATCGGGCAAGCCATCACGATTTGCTGTTGTAAAGTTCAAAACACACGTGAAGAAGTTTCTCGGCAGGAGAAGGAAGAAGCTGAAATGGGGGGAAAGACCAAGGGAACGGCGGGAGAGAATAACAGAGAAGGGAAGCAGTGTGGCAGACGAGGAGAGAAGGAGGAAGGAGGGGCGGAGGGGAGGAGGAGAAGAGGAGGACAGTAGAGAGGGTAGGTGAGGTAAGAAGAGGAGAGGAGAGGAAAGAATCGACACAAACGAAAAGAAGAGAATATGGCAAGGAAAGAGAGTGGTAAACAAGACAACAAAACCTTCAGTCGGCTTGCATCGACTCCGATCTAGCCAGCCAAAAGATCATGAACAAGATGATATCAAGATGGTTTACGTCTATCAGCAGGAAGTCCATCAACGGCATCAAATGATTGTCAATGCTGTTTGCAAAGATGCTCGGGTATCTGATCGACCACAGCTCAGCTCTCCTGTAACAACTCTCGAAGTTGCCTACCTGACAAACATTTTGCCGAGCTCAGCTTCTGAGATGCCAAAATAATTTTTGAAAATGAGAATCTGCAAATGACTCAACGCAAAGAACAAAAGGATTCCAAAGAAGAAACAGCAAGCACCTTGGGTTTTATGTTATTTTCCAAACTGTAGCTCAACAACTGCGGAAACATCTGAAAAATCCTGCTCATCTGGAAGGATTGATATCATTGGATTGAATCCAAACAATCTGCCATGATATATTTACATCTTTGATCGAAACATTGAACGTTTCTCGGAAAAACATGATCTTTGGCCTCAGATTTTGGTTCAAACTGCAAAAAACAACACTGCATCATGCCTGGAATCAATTTGACATCCTTCAAACCTCAATCCAAGAATCTGAGGAAAGGCTCCGATCGTCAACCCCAAGCTCTCACCTGATATACTGAGAAGAATCGTCAAACTCAGAAAAATCATCCAAACAATATTTCATCACTTGAGTTCACTGCTGAGGAACTGAACCTTGGGGCGCAGGTTGGACGTCACGTTCAGCGACATGATCTCAGTGAAGATGTCGGCAACATGCTGAAGCTTCTCCCGAGGAACTGCAACCTGGAGGGAAGAACGTGAGAAGTGTTGCCGGAGCGTCCTGTATGAGAAGAAGGATAATTAGAAACAATTCGAGATGTCCACCTCTTCCGCTATGAACAAGAACATCTCCCTCGGCCATCTGGTGCGCAAGAGCGTGAGCAGGTTATTTCTTTGTGCTCAAGAGACGTTTCATTCACCTCTGTCCCTTGTATGTCAAGAAGTTCTTGTCAAAGTCTGGAGCCTGGGAATGCAGGTTTCAAACTCGACATGTGCTGCAGCCCTCCGAACCTTCGCCCTCCTCCTGTGTTGTGTCACAGTCCACGATGCAGGCATCCTCCCCTGCAACACAAGTTAGCATGACTAGCCAACATCGACCTCGAGCTTTCCTGCTCGGGCAGCCTGCTTGCACGAAGGATTGTAGTATGGCGCGCCTGATAACCTGTGTCGGTTCATGTCAACTTTCTATCGGGAGGCAGCAAGACTCTCGCTCAGTACACACCAGCAGGAGGAAGGAAAGCTTTTAAGCAGAGCGAATGATCTTGACTCCGATGCATGCTCGGTAGTTGGAAGTTGCAGCGACTGGAGACAGGATAAGGCGAAGTTTGGCTGCCGGTGCAAGAGGAGGGTCCGAACGCTGTCCTCCTGCAGCGGAGAAAGGAGCCGATCCAGCTTCCATGGACGTCTATCTGTACGAAGGACCCGCAGGACTCGATGAGCACGAGCAAGATCGCTACCCGCCCTCCACATCGCCCCTGCATCCCCATCGTCGATCACTCCTGCATTACTGCTGATTATAAAAGTTTGCGCAGTGGTGCAAAGCAGCTCGCCTCACTGAAATGAATAGAAATGATTAGAAGGCAGAAAAGTAATCATAGTAATTCAATCTGTAAACTTAGGATAGAAGAAACGGGGCCGCCGGGGGCTGTACGCTCAGCAAAGAGAGGGAGGGAGGGGAGAAAGGAGGGAGAGGAGGAGGAAGGGAGAGGAGGGAGGGAGAGGATGGAGGGAGAGGAGGAGGGAGGGAGATGAGGCAGGGAGGCAGGGAGAGGAGGGAGTGGATGGAACTTGAGTGAGAAGAATGCTAAGAGGGAGAGAGAGCGAGAGCGAGAGATGAGGGAGAGGGAGAGGAGAGAGGGAGTGGGGAGAGCAAGAGCAAGAGCGAGAGAGAAGTAGGAGGAGGGTGGAGAGAAACCGAGTATTTTTTATTTGCTTAAAGATAACCAAACAGCAAACACGTGGGACGGGATAGCCATTGTTGTATGCATGTTCCAGGATGGATCTCTAAATCTTCATACATGTACAAGTCTGATTGACTGGTTGCTTCATTTATGATGCTCTGTGAAACAGAAACCTCTCTGTCGTTGTGTCACTATTACATGCTTCATACTTACAACTTGTCACATTGACTCTCTCCTTTACTCCTCTTGCCTCACTTTATACTAAAGTTTCACGGCGACTACTTCGGTACATTGGATTATGTGGCAAGCTAGGTTTGTCACTGTGCAAGTTTGTTGCCATCACACATCATCAAATCTTGCATAACTAGTTTCTCAATAAATCTGCTTCGAAGCACGGATCATGCAACTTTCACTCCTGCACTGGCAGCCTGTAGAAGAAGGCTTGGTGCTCTCTCTCTCTGTCTCTCCAGCACTCGTCGAGCCGTCACTCTGAATGTGGAAGAATGGAACTTTCTGAGACGACGACGATTATATCCGGGCCTAGAGCAGCCGTAAGGACTGACAGGACTGTGAGGGGTTTCAGACAAGTTCTCGAGCAGGTAACATGTAGATGATCATCTTTGTGAAGTTTCGATCAACGCAGGATCGAAACATCGTCACCAGGAGAACAACAGGTGTTTTTTGACCAGCGAGTTCGAATTTGACCACCACTTGGGAAAAAAAATGATAAGTTGGTACCGGGAGTTTTATAATCTTTATATAATCGGAGGAGAGGAGGGGGAGGAGCGGGAAGAGGTGAGGGAGGAGAGAGAAGAGGAGGAGAGACTGTTCCCTTGTCCCTCCTTCTACCTGTCGAGATGGATCCCAGTCAAGTCAAGCAGCCTCCTCCCAAGCTCATCTACAAGGACGGCAAGCTCGTCCGAGCAAACCTCCTCTGGGAACCTAGTAGCTGGTTTTCCAAGGAAGGCAGCGGCATTGTCGTACCCATACCCGAAGAGATCTTTCAGACCGCAATGAATCGAAACGACTTGGATACTGTACTCAAAGAGCTGGAGGAGGTACGGAAGAAGCAGCCGACGTCCTGCTATCAGTTCACTACTTCCATGCTCATCTTTCCTTGCATCATCATTCCTGGCGTGTGCTGCATTCAAAGGATGCGCGTCAAGAATCGTGTGCTCAAGTATGATCGGGATCTCCGCGAGTGGCAAGAGCAGATGAACGCAAGGTACCTGAGATCCATCGGCTGCTACGTGAAGACCCAGTCCTGTGCTCGCCAGGTCGGGTCTGGAGAGCACTCTTACCGCAAGAAAGAACACTGGATCGCCATCGCTTTCACGGCAGAGGAGAGTCAAAGGCTCGCAAACGAGCCGCATGTATTTGGCCATATAGTGGATCTCACCTGTTGTGTTGGTGTGAAGGAGGAAGATATGTGTATGCATCCGTTATGAGCTTGTTTGTTCTTTGTTGACTGACGACATGCTGCTGTGCTGTGATGATGATGATGACGACGACGACGGTGTGTCGTGAGTGGGGATGTCATGCTCGATGGATTTGACACTGAGCATAGTAAAATGGCGGAAATAAGAGTGAGAGGACTGCCATGTTTTTGACATGCTGAAAGTTTAAACTTGATGGCCTACAGTATTGCATTCAGGTAAAACTCTCCAAGGCGACGGATCTGTTGAGTTTGCATGCAACCATGAGCATCCACAAGTAAAGACAACATGTCCAATAGTACAAAAAGCATGTGTGTGTCAGGTACATTGGATTATGTGGCAAGCTAGGTTTGTCACTGTGCCAGTTTTTTGCCATCACACATCATCAAATCTTGCATAACTAGTTTCTCAATAAATCTGCTTCGAAGCACGGATCATGCAACTTTCACTCCTGCACTGGCAGCCTGTAGAAGAAGGCTTGGTGCTCTCTCTCTGTGGAAGAATGGAACTTTCTGAGACGACCACTATTATGTCCTAGAGCAGCCGTAATGACTGACAGGACTGACGATTATGTCCTAGAGCAGCCGTAATGACTGACAGGACTGACGATTATGTCCTAGAGCAGCCGTAAAGACTGACAGGACTGACGATTATGTCCTAGAGCAGCCGTAAAGACTGACAGGACTGACGATTATGTCTTAGAGCAGCCGTAAAGACTGACAGGACTGTAAGGTGTTTCAGACAAGTTTTCGACAGGGCGTCGGAACACCTCCTCACCCATCACATGACCTCTGAATCCAGGCTCCCCCATCTTCCCTCCAAGTATCAAGACGACAGCTCAAATCCAAGGTTGACTTGCCTTTGAAGTCCGAATGTGCTCAAGTCGCACATGCTTTGCTCATGGGTTGACTATCCCGTCTCGGACTTGCACTGATCCGTCACAGCCTTGCACTCCAGCTTGCAGCCAATTCACTGATGGTGGTGGGAACGTTATCATCAGTGATCAATATGCAGCATCACGATGTGGCCAATGCCAAAGAAGTAACATATCTCCAATCATGATAACCCCTGAGCTTCAACCTCCATGTCAGCCACCTCATTCGCCTTGATGATCATGAATCGGTAACACCCCTTGAAGGCTCTTTCAAGAATTGCTCAAACCTGACGATATGCAATACTTTGCAATATGGTTGACACGCAACGTTTCTGTTGGAACATAACATGAATCCAGTGCATGAAAATCCATAATGCCGTACATGACAATATGCACACCACCGATCATGTTTAGCATGTCATCAAGACAGTGATTGATGCGAATATCTCCTCCATCACCATCATGGCAGATGGCAGCTCATACTCACCACGGCATCTCACAACCTCAACTCCAACAAAGCATAATCCGGCATCCCTTTACTGTCATAATTCCCACAACACCCTTGATTTGCAGTGCAGTATGATACCTGATCAACTGCATTATCTGTTGCTTTCATTCTCATCATCCTCTCACATAGAACTTGAGTGAGTGTACCATCACAACCTGCCATCGCTTATTTCCTCGTAGCGAGACTCATCATTTCCAACATTCCATTTCCACATTAGGGCTTAACACGCATGTATCAACTCAACAATGATTTCATTCAGGAACGAACTGTACATGCTCTACACTACGTGCTTTGGAAAATGTCTGCACGATATTCCACCAAGTGCTTGTAGTATGTGATGTATGAGTATTGCGAGTACCTCTTTCTCTGTGCCATCGCCGTCCATGCATCTTCTCCGTACGCCCTTTCCACCAGTGTACGGAAACCAGTTCTGTAACATTGACAGAAGTTGTGAGGCATAATTACCTCGCTTCCTTGCAGTACTCCTTGCTCTCGGCATATATCTTCCACCATGGTCATCACATAATATGCTTTGTACACATTCTTCCTCGTGTTCTCATCATTCGACACGTCTGCGGAGAAAGGAAACTTACTTAGGTGCTTTAAGGGCCGAATCCTCCTCACTTGTCCTTGCACGATGACATCTTGCCCCAAATTCCACCACATGAACATATTTCGAACTCTGCAACGCAAAGGAAATGGCCAACCCAACGGGACCATATGTCTGCCAGGCCCCCATCCTTCCCATTCGAAGTCATCCCCTCCAACTTGTACCTCACCGTTGCCATCATCCCCCTGTCCTAGTGATGAAACCAGCACCGCGTTCCTCTCCGGTGTCGCCTCCCTGCTCACTTCTGCACCCCCTCCGATTCACTCTCATTCAATCTTCCATTCGAGCCAGCATGTGACATCACGTTGCTCACCCCATGTGCCATCATACCATGGCCTGCTCCATCCAGTACCATCTGTCGCATAGCTTCCCCCACGGCGGCCTGCACCTGCTCCCGTATATGACCACCCATCTGTTGCATGACGATGCGGAAAGCATCTGTGAAGTCCATGCTTCCAGATGCAACTTGCCCCCCACTGGGACCTGGTACATCCCTCCTCCGTCCAGCAACAAAACCTAAATTCGTTCGCAGTTCGTCCCTCATTACAGTTTTGAGATCGTCAAACTTCTGGTCCAGTATTTCCTTCATTCCATTCATCTTCTCATCCATCGTCTCCTCGATTACCTTCATCTCCTCCTTGATGGCATCCCGCACTTCAACCCTCATCTCTTTCACGCCTTTCAATATTTCTGTATTGGTTGGAGTAAGATACTTGCAAGGAAGAAGCGGATACACTTTTGAAATCCTGCCGGGAAACTGCTGTAACCTGATATGAACCTCTCCCAGCCGATCTCTTCTATTTGCTTCAATCCTTCCGTTGTGAAGTGGGGGGGAAGTACAGCAAAGTCTGCTGTTCCGTTCTGCCTTCATGCTTATCCCCGTTCTGCCTTCATGAATGCGCATCACTCCTCGAGATTTCTTCTCTGTAACTACTTTCGTGTAAGACTCCATGCAACGTTCCAACACCTCGTCTATACACACTGCTGCTTCTCCTTCTGGCATGTCCCTAGCTACAAATTCCATGTGTCTACATTGGTACAGGTACTTCAACGCACCTTTGTACCCTCGTATCGTAGACACTGCTACTGTCGGTTTGTCCGCTGCACTGGTTACAAAATTCACGTCTTGAATGCCAGTGGGTCCCACTACCAATTCAACATCATTGCTGGTGGTGCCTGCTTGTTCTTCAACGTCATCATCCATCTCAACATCATCATCTTCATCTTCATATGAAGCATGCGACTGTGATGGGCCTGCTTCATCTTCGGCTTCATCATCGACTTCCACGTGATCGCCATTGATCTGCATGTTTGGGTGAGTGCCCTTCTTCATACGTTTCGCTTTTGATTGCTTGATCTTATCCCTGACCCGCTCCTTTTGCGACAAACAACCGAAGAATGCTACTAATGCATCGTATGGCAATGGCAAAACGAGGTCGTCCAAGGTTTCATTCAGAGCTGCATGATATCGTGGGTGAGACCTGAAGAAAGCTATGATAGCATGAATGCGGTATGCGTAGTTCCTCTGCGTACTGGGACTGACCACTTTTGACTGCAATTCTCGAAATGCCTGGATGTTCATATCAAGTCCCCCTGTACCAATGACCCTGCGATCCTGGAAGACATGCAACAATTCTTCGTCAGTGCGAGCACTGACCCGCCGTTTATTCGAAGGTCTACTTTGAGTCACGGTATTGTTATGGGCTCCTCGGTTGCATTGCCCACAATAGTTCATATCATCTGTGCCTTTCAGAGTACTAGCACAAAGATGATGGAAGGGTTTGTTGCAATACTGGCAAACTTTCAACTGAGCCTCAGGTTGATCTCGCATAACACATGAGGATTCATACCAGCATGTCTGCCCAGCTGGTGCCGACATTGTTTGCCAGGATGCAAATGTTCTCCCTGATATGGGTACTTACGATTGTGGTGGAATCTGTGAAATTCTGTGTCCTTGGCACTGTTCACTCTGATGATTATCATGGCGACGAGGAAAGATGCTCAGTTTTCCCCTTGTCTGATCGCTTCTGCTTCTACAATGGCCATCCAGACCCGGTAGAGTGCGACCCCATGGCATGAACTCGTATAGAAGGACCGGGTCATTGGTCACAAATTAACCCTACCCTTGTGTCGCGCCCTTTTTTTTTGCGCCCTCCCGTCTAAAATACAAATAAGTTTGCGCAGTGGTGCAAAGCAGCTCGCCTCAATGAAATGAATAGAAATGATTAGAAGGCAGAAAAGTAAAGGGAGGGAGAGGAGGGGATGGAGATGAGCCAGGGAGGGAGGGAGAGGATGGAGAGATGGAGGGAGAGGAGAGGATGGAGGGAGAAGAGAAAGAAGGGAGAAGAAGGATGGATGGAGCGAGAGGAGGGATCGATGCATGGAGAGTGAGAATGGAGGGAGGGAGAAGAGGGGAGAAAGGAGGGGGGAGGGGAGCGAGGGAGGGAGGGACGGATGGAGAAGAAGGATGGAGGGAGGGAAGGGAGGGAGATTAGGGAGGGAGGGAGCGAGAGGAGGGAGGGAGGAAAAGGATGGGTGGAGGGGTGGAGGGGAAGGAGGGAGGGAGAGGAGGGAGGGAGATGAGGGAGAGGAGGGAGTGGATGGAACTTGAGTGAGAAGAATGCTAAGAGGGAGACAGAGGAGAGAGAGGGACGAGGGAGAGAGCGAGAGCGAGAGATGAGGGAGAGGGAGAGGAGAGAGGGAGTGGGGAGAGCAAGAGCAAGAGCAAGAGCGAGAGAGAAGTAGGAGGAGGGTGGAGAGAAACCGAGTATTTTTTATTTGCTTAAAGATAACCAAACAGCAAACACGTGGGACGGGATAGCCATTATTGTATGCGTGTCCCAGGATGAATCTCTAAATCTTCATACATGTACAAGTCTGATTGACTGGTTGCTTCATTTATGATGCTCTGTGAAACAGAAACCTCTCTGTCGTTGTGTCACTATTACATGCTTCATACTTAGAACTTGTCACACTGACTCTCTCCTTTACTCATCTTGCCTCACTTTTTACTAAAGTTTCACGGTGACTACTTCGGCACATTCGATTATGTGGCATGCTAGGTTTGTCACTGTGCCAGTTTGTTGCCATCACACTTCATCAAATCTTGCATAACTAGTTTCTGGATAAATCTGCTTCGAAGCACGGATCATGCAACTTTCGCTCCTGCACTGGCAGCCTGTAGAAGAAGGCTTGGTGCTCTCTCTCTGTCTCTCTAGCACTCGTCGAGCCGTCACTCTGAATGTGGAAGAATGGAACTTTCTGAGACGACGACGATTATATCCTAGAGCAGCCGTAAAGACTGACAGGACTGACGATTATGTCCTAGAGCAGCCGTAAAGACTGACAGGACTGTAAGGTGTTTCAGACAAGTTCTCGAGCAGGTAACATGTAGATGATCATCTTTGTGAAGTTTCGATCAACGCAGGATCGAAACATCGTCACCAGGAGAACAACAGTTGTTTTTTGACCAGCGAGTTCGAATTTGACCACCACTTGGGAAAAAAAATGATAAGTTGGTACCGGGAGTTTTATAATCTTTATATAATCGGAGGAGAGGAGGAGCGGGAAGAGGTGAGGGAGGAGCGGGAAGAGGAGGAGAGACTGTTCCCTTGTCCCTCCTTCTACCTGTCGAGATGGATCCCAGTCAAGTCAAGCAGCCTCCTCCCAAGCTCATCTACAAGGACGGCAAGCTCGTCCGAGCAAACCTCCTCTGGGAACCTAGTAGCTGGTTTTCCAAGGAAGGCAGCGGCATTGTCGTACCCATACCCGAAGAGATCTTTCAGACCGCAATGAATCGAAACGACTTGGATACTGTACTCAAAGAGCTGGAGGAGGTACGGAAGAAGCAGCCGACGTCCTGCTATCAGTTCACTACTTCCATGCTCATCTTTCCTTGCATCATCATTCCTGGCGTGTGCTGCATTCAAAGGATGCGCGTCAAGAATCGTGTGCTCAAGTATGATCGGGATCTCCGCGAGTGGCAAGAGCAGATGAACGCAAGGTACCTGAGATCCATCGGCTGCTACGTGAAGACCCAGTCCTGTGCTCGCCAGGTCGGGTCTGGAGAGCACTCTTACCGCAAGAAAGAACACTGGATCGCCATCGCTTTCACGGCAGAGGAGAGTCAAAGACTCGCAAACGAGCCGCATGTATTTGGCCATATAGTGGATCTCACCTGTTGTGTTGGTGTGAAGGAGGAAGATATGTGTATGCATCCGTTATGAGCTTGTTTGTTCTTTGTTGACTGACGACATGCTGCTGTGCTGTGATGATGATGATGACGACGACGACGGTGTGTCGTGAGTGGGGATGTCATGCTCGATGGATTTGACACTGAGCATAGTAAAATGGCGGAAATAAGAGTGAGAGGACTGCCATGTTTTCGACATGCTGAAAGTTTAAACTTGATGGCCTACAGTATTGCATTCAGGTAAAACTCTCCAAGGCGACGGATCTGTTGAGTTTGCATGTAACCATGAGCATCCACAAGTAAAGACAACATGTCCAATAGTGCAAAAAGCATGTGTGTGTCAGGTACATTGGATTATGTGGCAAGCTAGGTTTGTCACTGTGCAAGTTTGTTGCCATCACACATCATCAAATCTTGCATAACTAGTTTCTCAATAAATCTGCTTCGAAGCACGGATCATGCAACTTTCACTCCTGCACTGGCAGCCTGTAGAAGAAGGCTTGGTGCTCTCTCTCTCTGTCTCTCCAGCACTCGTCGAGCCGTCACTCTGAATGTGGAAGAATGGAACTTTCTGAGACGACGACGATTATATCCGGGCCTAGAGCAGCCGTAAGGACTGACAGGACTGACGATTATGTCCTAGAGCAGCCGTAAAGACTGACAGGACTGTAAGGTGTTTCAGACAAGTTCTCGAGCAGGTAACATGTAGATGATCATCTTTGTGAAGTTTCGATCAACGCAGGATCGAAACATCGTCACCAGGAGAACAACAGTTGTTTTTTGACCAGCGAGTTCGAATTTGACCACCACTTGGGAAAAAAAATGATAAGTTGGTACCGGGAGTTTTATAATCTTTATATAATCGGAGGAGAGGAGGAGCGGGAAGAGGTGAGGGAGGAGCGGGAAGAGGAGGAGAGACTGTTCCCTTGTCCCTCCTTCTACCTGTCGAGATGGATCCCAGTCAAGTCAAGCAGCCTCCTCCCAAGCTCATCTACAAGGACGGCAAGCTCGTCCGAGCAAACCTCCTCTGGGAACCTAGTAGCTGGTTTTCCAAGGAAGGCAGCGGCATTGTCGTACCCATACCCGAAGAGATCTTTCAGACCGCAATGAAGCGAAACGACTTGGATACTGTACTCAAAGAGCTGGAGGAGGTACGGAAGAAGCAGCCGACGTCCTGCTATCAGTTCACTACTTCCATGCTCATATTTCCCTGCGTCATCATTCCTGGCGTGTGCTGCATTCAAAGGATGCGCAGCAAGAATCGTGTGCTCAAGTATGATCGGGATCTCCGCGAGTGGCAAGAGCAGATGAACGCAAGGTACCTGAGATCCATCGGCTGCTACGTGAAGACCCAGTCCTGTGCTCGCCAGGTCGGGTCTGGAGAGCGCTCTAACCGCGAGATAGATCACTGGATCGCCATCGCTTTCACGGCAGAGGAGAGTCAAAGACTCGCAAACGAGCCGCATGTATTTGGCCATATAGTGGATCTCACCTGTTGTGTTGGTGTGAAGGAGGAAGATATGTGTATGCATCCGTTATGAGCTTGTTTGTTCCTTGTTGACTGACGACATGCTGCTGTGCTGTGATGATGATGATGGCGACGACGACGGTGTGTCGTGAGTGGGAATGTCATGCTCGATGGAATTGACACTGAGCATAGTAAAATGGCGGAAATAAGAGTGAGAGGACTGCCATGTTTTTGACATGCTGAAAGTTTAAACTTGATGGCCTACAGTATTGCAACCAGGTAAAACTCTCCAAGGCGACGGATCTGTTGAGTTTGCATGTAACCATGAGCATCCACAAGTAAAGACAAGATGTCCAATAGTACAAAAAGCATCTGAACGGCAAGTTTCGAGTGATCATGACAGCTGAACGCATCATATTCCAGCATCTGCCCAGAAGCAAAAAGCAAGGCGGATCGCTTCTCAGGGGGATTCCGGGGATCGAACCCGGGACCTCTCGCACCCAAAGCGAGAATCATACCGCTAGACCAAATCCCCGCCACATGTCCGTTAGGGATGATAATACAGTTTATATACTAGTTGATACATACCTTGCTATGACCTCCCTATGACTCGAACTATAGAAGACTATGCCCCCCTTATCACCCCTAGGGGACCCTGGCTAGGACCACCTTGTTGGTTTTTCTTGAGAAAGGGACCATATCATAAATCCCGCCATGGCCTGGGAAGGAGCAAGCGAACGGAGGGGAGGGGGGGGGGATAGTTAGGAGGGAGCGACGTTGATAAGCGGATAAGAGAAGATCAGAGGCATAGAACACGTCTCCCGTCGATAGAAGGAGAGAAAGATGTGTGTTTGTAGTAGTCATGGCTGGGAGCAAATGAGCTGTAGGGAAAGAATTCTCGAGTATATGAGGCAAGGACGAAGAGTAGGAGGAGGGAAAGGAGAAGGAGGAGCAGGAGCAGTGGGAACAAGAGGAGGAAGAGTAGGAGGAGTGCAATGGCACAGAAATCTTTGTAATGATATTGCCAAGAAGAGTTTGAGAATGATCGTTCTTTTCTTTTTGAGCTTGAGGGCAGAAGGGAGTTTGGGAGCGGGGGTGGGAAACGTGGCGCTCAAAATGAAACCCCCAGATGAAACCATCGGTGAACACAAGATCAGCTCTACCTGAAGAATACAAGAAGAAGTGATCTTTGCTGTTTTCTTATGTCCTTTTTGACTGTCTTGGCAAGGCGGAGATTGCTGGAGAAAGAGGAGTATGATAGGCTAACAGAAAGAAAACCTGGATTTCTTGATTGGTTAAGCGTCAAGCAACAACAATACAACATCACGAGGTTGAACCAGACGATGATGTCTTCTTCTGACATAACAGTGACAGTGTCCTGTACATGTTGGACTGGTGGGAGAGATTTTTGTTCAACATCTTTCTTATCAGGTGTCGTAGACTGTCTCCTGTTTTCGATTCTCTTACCTAAAAACTTGTTTTGCCTTCTTCGCTTCTCACTCGTCATTTTCCTTCTTTTTCGTTCTGTCACTCATCTTTCCCTTTCTTCCTTCTTTTCCTGACTGACATCTGCCACTCAGTGTCATGCTTGGAACCGTCTTTGCTATGTACATATACAGTCAGAGCTCAGGCCTGCTCCTTGCTCTTAGCATTTTGCTCATGGGTAACAATAGGAAGACCTTTCGTTTCTCATTCCTTCCCTTCCCTCCCTCCCTTCGCTCTCTTCTCTCTCCCCTTTCGCTCTCGCTCCCCTCCCTCCCCTCCTTTTCTCCTTTGTCGCCCTACCTCCCTATCCATCCTTCCCCTTCTCGCTCTCCCTCCTTCTTTCCCTTTCCTCTCTCGCACAGCTTTCTCCCTCCCCTCTTCTCGTCTTGCAATGTGACAGGACTGCAGGCATCGTGGTCTTGCTTTTGCTTCTTTGTCCTCTCCATCAGTACTAACCAACTAGTTCTCTGCGGTTTTAACGTGTGTTTGCTCATGGCATAGATCACTTTGAAACCTTTTGAATTCTTCTCTACTGAAAAAAGTTCTTGACAATGTTGAGCTTTCTCTCTCTCCCTCTCCCTCTTCTCTCTCTCACTCCTTCACTCCATCCCCCACTCCCTTCCTCTATTCTTACATAGATGCTCCCTTGTTCGCTCCCCGTGCTTGTCTTCTTTGCCGTTCACGATTTCTCTAGAGGCCCTTGGATTTGGCGCCTCCGCCTCATAGACCATCATTAGCCTCCTCGCCGTACAGCTGCTTCAGCACCTTCGACAGTTTCAGTTGCAAGGGAGGCCGCGAGGGGAAGGAGGGAGGAAGGCAAAGGAGGGGAGTGAACGGGGGTTATAGGTGTTCACACGAGGAGGAGGAAGGAGGAGAGAGGGGAGAAGTCAAGAACGGGGGAAACATGGAGGACAGTAGGTCAGGTGGGGAGCAGGTGGGCAGAGAGGTCAGGTGAGGAGCAGGTGGGGGGGAGAAGGCATTGAACCGGCTCGTATGCCTCTAGTACGCATGTCTGCATCGATTGAACTTCTTCAGAGGATAGAGGAGCTCCCTTGCGCAGCTTGCTGGCAGTTTTTCTGACAAGGAAAGAGTGAGAACGAGGCCTTGTGAATGGCAACAATGTGAGAGCTAAGGAGCGAGTAGGAGAGCCAGGATAAGGGCAGGGCAGGGCAGGGCAGGGCAGGGCAGGGCAGGGCAGGGCAGGGCAGGGCAGGGCAGGGCAGCGGAGCAGAGACAGGGGAGGAAGAGAGTTACTGCTTCCCCTTGGACAAGACCATGGAGCCGATCCCTCCCCCGCACAATCTGACAAACTTCTCGGCCTATCGGGAACAGGAGGCAGACAAGTCAAGAGGACTTCGTGTCACTTTTATCGTGTCAGGTTGTTCACCTGCAACTTCGACACTCCAGAGATGTTGAGCTGAATGATCTTTTCACTGCCATCTCAACATCAGTTTCTCCCTCAATCTCATCCCCGCTCCTTCCTCTCCCCTTCCTCACTCACCCCTTTCCATCATTCTCCTTCCTTCTCCCTCCATCTTCTTCCCCTCTACTTCCTCCAACCTCATTCAGCATCTTCCGCCTACACTTACCATGCGGTTTCGAACATTTGATCAGGAGGGAAGCAGCATCTGTCAGACAAGCTTCAGGCAAGAACTCATGCTCTCCATCTCTACCCTTCTCAAGACCAACTTGACCTCCATCATCATAGTCTCTGACCCTGCTGCTGCTCCTCCCCCTCCCCCCCCTCCTCCCTCTGCTCCTGCTCGCTCTGCCGCTCCTCCTGCTCCTTCTCCGCTCGTCCCCGCTGCGTCTTGCCTGCATCCTTTCGTCGGGTCGTGCGTCGTCGCTGGTCTCGTGAACGAGAAGGACGAGGAATTTGAGGTCTGCGACAGCCTGCCTGCAGCTGGAGATGGAAGACGAAGAGGGCAAGCGAGGGCGAGCGAGCAGAAGGCGGAGGTGATGAGGGGGAAGACAGGAGGCGATTGGAGGATAGAAGGGAAGAGAGAAGGGTAGGAGGAGGAAGGAGGAGGAGGGAGGAGTTTGGCAGGGGAAGAATTCAGTCAGCACCATTTGATAAACAATGATATTTTGTCTACCTTCAGCGTGAAGCTCGTCAACAGCTAGATGGAGTTGACAAGTGAGAAGGGTATGACAGATCACTTGCACGCACCGGGCCGATGATACAAGAGTTCATTGGTGTAGAGAAGGTCAGGCTGCTTCACTGCTCCTGCTCCTGCTCCTGCTCCTGCTCCTGCTCCTGCTCCCGCTCCTTCTCCCGCTCCTGGGAGGACAGCGCGGATAGGATCTGACATTGCCCAGTCCCAGAAACTATTCCATCTCCCCTCATCCATATGGCCCCAGACACATGTTCTTCCTGCTCCTGCTCCTGCTCCTGCTCCTGCTCCTGCTCCTTCAGTGTACAAAGATTGCAAGGCTGATAGACTGATATGAATGAATTAGCAAGGGAAGGTCTTGATAGAAGGAGGACGATGGAAAACGGGATGAGAGCCGCACACCTTTCGAGATTAAAGTCGACATTGCTCAGATCTGAGTGAAAATTTCCATCACATAGAGATTGTGCTGCCTGCAAACAAATGTGAGAAAAGGCAAGCACCAGCAACATGATATGTAACATCGTCGATATGCAGCAAAAGTTACAGTCACACATCAAAACAAGTCGACAGCTCCCCATCTCTCCCCTCTTCACGTCACCTCGTTTATATTGGCATGAATCCAATCAGCAGCTTCAGATGAAGCTTTCAGAAACTTTGAGGTCACTTTTGTTCCCTCCTCCCCTTGTAGCCGTTCTCTCTTCACGATGACAAGATTCATGTATCCAAAGGGAACCCCAAAGTCTTTCATCCTGTTTTAATTTCATCCCATCCCATCCCATCTCATCCCATCCCATCCCATCCCATCCCATCCCATCCCCCTCGCCGCTCCTACCTCTACCTCCTCCTCTCTCATCCTCCCTTTTCCCCTTCACCCTCACACCCCCGCTTCATGTCAACGCTCACCTGAACTCCCTTAGCTTCCTTCCCCTCCTCCTTGCTCGCAGCACCTCCCATGTCCTATACCTTACCACAGCCTGTCATCTGAGATAACCTCTGTCTTCTTCAGTCCTCACATCCACGCGCAGTCAGCCGATCCATCAAGCAGATTCATCTCTGTCTCTGTTCTCTCCTCCGGACAAACCTACGGCTCGTCAGCCTTCTTCAAACCACGCAAATGGTGCGTACTTCGATGATGCCTCCTCCTCCTCCATCGTTTCTGATCATACTGTTGACCTGAACGCGCATCATCAACCTTGCATAAACGAGCATGTGAGACAGACTGCAGCAGTTTCCAGAGGATATCCTAGACGAGCTGTCATCAGCGAGCAGCAGGACGAGATGAAGGAGCGAGGCATAATGGTTCGAATGACAGGATGCAGGTGAGAGAGCAGAAGGAGAGGGGAACGGGGGGGCGGGAAGCAAAGGAGGAGCGAAGGAGGAGCGAAGGAGGGAAGTGGAAGAGGAAGGAGGAAGATGGACGAAAGGGGAGAGAGGGAGGAAAAGTAAGGGTCCTTACCGCAAGAAGCGTATCTAGCATCAGACAAGAGGGAAGGTCTTGTGAAATTAGAATCTTCATCAACACAGACGGCTGATATGTCGACCTCATGCAAAGTGGCAACACAAACCTACGGCATGGCGTAAGATCTGACTGACTGGCAAATGACAATGAATGACATACAACTCTGTCTTCCCGCAAACTCTCGTAGAGAACTTGATCGCACGGGGAGATTCCAACCTCAGCAGCTCCGGCCACAACCGCATCCAACGGCGTCTTAGGGGCCCCATGATCTGCGGGAACAAGAACCATAAGACATGATGGTACCAAAGCTCTGAAGCACCCGTCGACCTGAGGGAGACAGGAATCGAACGTCGAGGCTCTCCCGAGCATAGAAGCCTTTGCTGGAAGCCAGGAGAAGAGCTGCCTGTTGATGGCAGCTGTCACAGACAGAGTGAAACTGCTGCATCCTCTTACATGTGTTGTGTTCGGTGTCCAATCCAACGCCACAGTTACCTAACATCAACCTTCAATGTTATGCCAACAGCCTAGTACTATCATGGGACTATGTTTTCTCTCTTGCTCACTCTCTGAAGCTCAAAATTCCTGCTAGTGACCCTTCCTACTCGATGTTGAAAGTGGCACCCCTGGAATGCCCCGCATGAATCTCCTCCGGATCCATCGATTGCTCTCCTAGCTCCTTGATCCTTGCGATGCTTGCTCCATCGTTGTTGCTCCCTGCTCCCTGATCCCTGATCCATGCTCCCTGCTCCCTGCTCATATCCTTGCTCTGCTTCTGCTCATACATTTTTTCTGTGTTTCGTCCTTCTTTCGCTCCTCCTGCTCCTCCTCATCTAGATGTACCTGCGCCATGATAGGGATCCCAATTTCGGCCCCCTCATCCCCACAAAGCCCTCATCCCCTCACACCCTTCACTACCTACCCATGACTTGCTCAAGTGTAAATTCAGTAAAAGGGACCCGTACACAAATAGGCCAAAGACTACCCCGTTGAATATCATCGCATGGGGTACTATGAAGGTTGGAAGGGGGGGTTAACTGATCGATGTAGTGGGTAGGGGGGCGATGGGGTAGTCAAGTTCTAGTTGCAGCACTTTTAAATAATTAAAATTGTAGGGAATCAACATTGTGGTACTTAAAGTTGAGGAATAATCTGTGTATAAAACTGTGAATAATGTTTTATAATACAATGTGCCTCTACTTAAAATCAATTGAGAAGATTTGGATAGAAAAGATTTTTCGTTGTTTTAAGCTTTTTATATCATTTTTTGACAGATTAGATTGGGGGGGTTGAAAATTGATAGCTACCGCAACAAGCAATTACAATAGTTTTAAATATATATGGTACAGAATGAACCTTTTTGTAAAATTTTACACAGATTTGTGAAGCAGTTTATAAGTACAATAACAAGTTTTATATCCTAAATCATTTTGGATAAAATTCTTTTGTGAGAGATTATAACAGTGGCATGGCGGCGTAGAGGCGGGAAGGGATAACATGGCAGTGGGAGGGAGGGAGAGGATGAAGAAGTACGAAGAAGGGAGCAAGGGAATCAGACTAAGAAGAAGAGATGGAGGAGGGTATTTGCATCATGTGCGATATGAAATCAGGTTGTAGCGGGGAGGATGAGTTGTGAAAGTGACGTGGAAGGAAATTTTGGGGATCAAGAAAGGGGAGGATAATGGAGCAGTTTTTTTGCGGCAGTGTCCTACTCGATGTGTGATATTGCAAGACTTTAGTGCTCTAGAGCCGATAATCTGACAAACCTCAGAGTGAATTCTTGGGTGTTGCTGTATTGTTGCACGTGTGTTGCGGATTTAGTTGCACCGTGGGGCATTGACGGCAGAGGAGTGTCAAGAGGCATCATGCACCTAAGACTTGAGACACTCATGAAGATATTTTGAAATGGAATGAAATAGCATCATTGTTGTGGCAGAAGGGTGCGTTTTGAATGTGTTTCAATCGCATGAATTCCTGCAAATCTAAGTTGGATTTCTGAGCTTACTGAGCGGGTGGAATGCGCATAACGGTTCGATGTTGAACAGGTCACTTCATCTCTGTCATCTCCCACACAAGATCGGAAAAAAAGGAAGAGAAGGGTTTTCTACTTTCATTATGCTCAGGTCCCAGAGAAAAGCTCCTCCAGCGCCAAAGCCATCGGTGGAGGAGTTCCTGCTTTCCTCCGTGCCAGCAGAGTGGGCGGGTCCACTCATGGTCATGCTGGTGAGCTTCATGGTGTTTGCCGGCATGTGGTTGGCCCTTGCCAAGCGACCGACGAGTCAGAGGATAGCCAAGGAGAAAAAGTTGCATCGAGCTACGGATGACCCCTACAGCTTTTACGATCCTACCAGCGGTCAAAGTCATCGATTCTTCAAGGCCGAACTTGCTACTCGCATCGTATCCACCATTCATGCTGCTCTTGTTTGCTACGGCGCTGCAATGGGCCTCTACACTCATCGCAACATGTTCCAGGACATGCTTTGGGCCACATCTCCTATCGTTCGCTTTTGGTACTCGGTGTCAATGGCGTACTTCCTTGGAGACATCTTGCTTTGTGTGGTCATGTTCCGCGAGTACGGCTTCATGTTTACTTTCCACGGCATCTGCGCTTTCGCCGCTGTCGCAATTATCTGTCTCGGGAACATGTTTCACTTCTTCGGCTGCATCGGATTCTTGTGGGAGTTCTCAACCATCTTCTTGAACTTGAGGTGGTTCATGTTGGAATATGGCTACAAGGAAACTCTTGCCTTCAAGTTGAACGGGATTGCCCTCGTGGTCTTCTTCTTCATCTTCCGCATCTTCATTGGCTGTCCATACTCCTTCATCTTCTGGTCTCAACTCTCATCAGCGCGGGCAGAAGGAAAGATCAGCGGTGGCGTGTACTTGACGATGAGTTTGATGCTCGGAGGAGTCAACAGCCTCAACATCTTCTGGGGGAAGAAGCTCATGCACGGCCTGATACGCTTGTTCCGAAAATGGGGCTCACCGGAAGCTATCAAAGAGCCCTAGAGGAGCCGCGAGCAGAAAAGTCCACACTTTGATTGAGCTTGATAGATTTTTACATCCCCGCTGCTTCTTGTCCTGTTTCACTGCGGCATCCTTGTAGGTTCCACTCGCTGGGGATTCAAGATTACAACTTGGCATGGCAGCGATTGTGTTCGGCGCGGCCTCCGATGCTGAATCGTCAAGGAACTGAACTTCTGTCGTCTTTAGACGGTTCTTGAGCAAGGATTTTCGTCGAGATAACATCTTTAACATCCACAATATCAAGTGAAGACGCTTTATTACAGTGATCACAGTACAAAATCCAAAGGTAAAAATAAAATGAGAAACGAAGCTTCGAGAAGCCAAAGTTACAGAAGAAAAAAATAAGGCATCGCTCTGATTACTGGCTACTCCTTTTCTTCTTCTTTTTCTTGGATTCCTCCTTGTCGCTGTCAGAGTCACTGTCATCGGAATCCCTGGATCTCTTCTTTTTCTTGCCTTCCTTTTCTTTTTTCTCCTTCTTCTCCGATTTGTTCTTTTTCTTCTTCTCCTTCTTGGCAAGTCGTACCTGTTCCTCATTCTCTGATTTACTCGAGCTCGCGTCGCTTTCCTCATCTGAGTCGAAGGTTTTCTTTGCCCCCTTGAAGTCCTTTCCTAACTTGGTGGGACGGTCGTTGTCAAACCCGAGACCTTTCCTTCCCTCGACCTTGTTGGCATGCGCGTCATTTGCAATTTTCTCTTGTGTCTCTTCGTTGAACTCCCAATCCTGTTTCTTGTGCTTGTGCTTGTCGTGCGACATGAAGCCTCCATGTACGAACATGTGCTTCAGTGTGCCGCTCAACACGCTCGGCTTAGGAAGGATAGGATGCTTGAGCACAACCCCAGTGGTGGAGATAACATCCTCCTCATCACAATGTGGCACCTTTTCGAGGTCGCGCTCGTGCTTGGTCTTCTTCTTCTTCTCCTTCTTCTCTTGCTTCTCCTCCTTCTCCTTGCTTTCTTTGACCTCCGTCTTTCCGTACTTCTTGATGGCATCCTTGCTGATCAGCTTCTCGTCCTCCTGCTTCGGCGGGACAGAGTAGCCAAGAATCTGACTGAGATCCGTCGAAGAGTAGCTCTTGACATCCTTGGTCTTGTTCATGAAAGCTCGCTTATACGCGTATCGCTGCTGGATCACAGCTGCTGCCGCATACGACCGCCCAGCTTTCCTGGCAGCATGTGCATCTGTACTGCTGCTGGCGGCTTTCTGCTCGAGGTCGGAATCATCGCTGTCGTCGCTATCACTGACAGCTGAGGTGTCCGAGGATTCTTTCGTCTTGCTCTTCTTCGTCTTGCTCTTCTTCTCCTCCTGCTTCTTCCCGCTCTTCTTCGAAGACTTCTTCTCTCTCCTCGATTCCTCCTCGGAATCCGAGCTATCCGACTCCGACTCCGACGAAGAGGCCTTGGACTTCTTCTTTTTCTTGACCTCTTTGCTCTTCTTCTTGGACGCCTTTGCCTTCTTCTTCGAGGACTTAACCTCGTCTTCGCTCTCGTCCGACTCCTTGTCGCTGTTGTTCACAATGACTGAGAGCTTGGAAAGAATCTCGTTGTAGCTGTTGGTCTGCACCGAGTGCGCGCCCCAGTCGTTGGTGTTTTCAGCGCCAATGCCAACTTGATCTTCTCTCTTCTTCGTCCACAGATGCTTCGTGATCCCATCGTTGTTCTTTCCGAGCCCAGCTCCTTCCTTCCATCCCATCTTCTGCACCATAGAATACGCCCAGTCCTGAGAACACCATGAGAACCAAGCAATGCCAGTTGAGCAACAAACTTACCTCACGATTGATGCCATGGAACTTCTCGGACTTGACGGTGGCAGTCGAAGTAGCAGACGGCATTCTCTTCTTCTGAGTGGCAGCAGGAAGAGACAAGAGCGGAGGAGGAGGAGGAGGAGGAGGAGGAGGAGGAGGAGGAGGAGGAGGAGGAGGAGGAGGAGGAGGAGAAGGAGGAGGAGGAGAAGGAGGAGGAGAAGGAGGAGGGGGGGTGGAAGGGAAAGAGTACGGAGGAGCAGTAGGTGCAGGAGACGCACGCGCTGCTTCTGGGACAAGGAGTTGGCTAGGCCGAAACTGATATGAAGTATTTCAACATTTAGAGGATAGTTTTGCACATTTGAGCCATCTTGGTGAATATTTGTACAGAAATAAGTGAAGATTTCCTTATTCTATCGAAAAATGGCGGGGTCCAGCAAGTCTGAAACTTTGCTCCACTATTTGGAAACTTTAGTACGGGATCCTGGAAACTCTGCCGATAAACTTTGACGCCAACGAAAAAAATCTCAAAGTTTACCAGGCACGTGCACGATGGCATCCCTCGGGTACGATCTCGGGAACTTTGGAACCTTAAAAACTTTACATTACAGAACTTCCAGTAGAAAGTTGAGAGTCACGAAATGCAAACTTCCGAAGTTCCGAATGGCGGCGGCGGCGGCGAAACCTGAGGCCAGAACTCAATTCGAGACGTTTGATAAACATCATCTTTGGTAGATACACTGAGAGGATACCGATAGCGGCCGTTGATTGTTCCTTGAGATCGTTTCCCAGTCCTACACTCCCCCCGCGCCGGTCCGGCGGCGGGAGTCACTGCCGAGCCTGCCAGTGAGAGTCTGCCGCAGTGCACTGCAGTGCCAGGCAGTCGCCCGGCGCGGCCCGGCCGCGGCGCCCCGGCTCCCTCAGTAGGCTGGCCCGGCGGCGGCCGGCGGCCGGCCGGCCAGCCGGCGGGCGGCTGACGGCCGGCGCCGGGCGGGCCCCTCCGACGGAAGCTTCGCCGTCACGGTGCGGCCATTCATCGGCCCGCCGCTTCAAGATTCAGTGGGCCCGGCGGCCGGCTTTTGCCGCCGCCCGGCCCGGCGATCTGGCTTTCAAGTTCCGGCCCGGCCCGGCCCCGGCGGGCCCACGCCACCGGTTGAACTGGCAGTTCAAGTCCGTAGTAGTGACCGGCGTGCCCCGCGGGCCGGGCACTTTCTCGGCTATCACCGGGCCGGGGCGGCAACTTGAATCCGATCCGACGATGATCGGATCACGGCGTACCCGGGGCCCGGCGCACTGCGGGCACCGGGCAGGGTGGCGTGACGGTGACTATCACACGGCCGCCCGGCACTACCGAGTCAGTAAATAAAGCCTCGGACCTAAGGCTAGTATTCAACCGAATCCTACGGTGCTCAGCCGATGTTTAACTCAGTTAACTATCATATGCCAGGACTCGAGTAAAGGGCAGTAAAAATAAACAACATCCGATCGGGCAAACGGCCAACTTGGCAATATCGGATCATTACTTCATGAGCCTCCTGGCATGGCCTCCGGGAAGTCCGATTCGGAGTCCGGGGCCAGTGGCAGTGTCTACAAGTTTCAGTCTTTACTCAAAGTTCCACAACGAGCCTTCAAACAGCACGTGCCGTCCCGCCGGATCGGACCGGCCGGGCGCAGTGACAACAAGCGGCACGTCAACCTCCACCTCACTGGCCAGAATCTATTTAACCCAAGATCCACCAAAGACTAACTCTCAGTACACCTGAGATCCTTACACCAACCTTATTCACCTCAACGATACACAGCTGTGGAGTCTCTAACACCTTCACTGATGGTGATAGAACTCTCAGGAGAACCACACAACACCGCCAACACTTCCTTTATTCACAGCAGTCACCTTCCCTTCAGTCCCTTGCAACCAAGTACAATGCACAGCGCGCAGTGGACACGTGTCCTCCTAACCCCCTCTTCACTGCCTGACCCTCAGGCTCGTCGATTCCTTAATTCCAGACCTATGTCGAAACCCACTTCCATCTCGCTGGGCTTCGTCCACCAATGAGACGCAATACCCTGAACTTCTCGCCGTCTCCAAGAACTTATCCGAGTTCTTACACCGTTGAAGGCTTTAATCCATATCCAGTGTGACTTTACGTTTCGGGCCAAAACAGTCGATACATATAACGTTATAAATGATGCCTCATATCTGTTAAGACCGGTGCTAGCCCCCTTATACTGGACCTCGTCCCTGCTTCTTGTCCTGCTCCTCTTCTGCCTCTTAGTCTGCTCCTTGTACCAAGTCTCCAAGCACATCTCCTTCTGTGCATCCCCCTGATGCTTGCTTCACAACCTTCCTCTTCCCCGCATTCTCCGACCGTTGACGTTCACGCTCGCGTACGCAAGTCAACCCCTTTCGACTCCCCCCGCCTCGTCCAGCTCAGCCTCCCCGTCCTCCAGCCTCTCTTCGCCATGCGTCAAGAGGATGCTGCTTCCTCCCTGGTACGTTATCTCCTTCTCCCTCTCTGCACACTCTCCATCTCTCTCTCGATCTCTCTCTCCATCTCCCTCTTCCTCTCCCTCTCCCTCTCCCTTTATGATTTCCCTGCCTCCTCGCCCTCGCCCTCTCCCTCTCCCTCTCCCACTAGTGTGCTGACTCAGTGACGTGTGGTGGTGGTGCAGGGCATGTCGCTGACGAGCCTAAAGAGCGCGTGCCGGCGGCTGGGGCTCAGCCGCTGGCCGTACACGAGGCATCGGGGCGAGGACAGAGACCGGGAGAGACCGTCGACGCCAAGCGCTTTCATACAAGATCTGCTACCTGATATGTCATGCCCTGCTCTGCATCGTCAAGCCGTCGGCAGCGTCCAACAGGAAGACGAGCTTTCGAGCGATACTTTCCCGCCCCTCCCGTGCCATGCACACTTGCCTTGGCAAGAGATCCTCCCACCGGCGGCCATGTTCGCGTGGGAAGAGGCCGAAAAGCGAGAAGAAGGGTACTTGGTGCCTGATGGAGAACTGTCAGGCGGCAGCTGGGATGGAGAGGGGGAAGAGGGGAGGGAGCTAGACTGGGATCTGTTGGTGAAGAACAGTAGCGTATGAGGCTCGAAACAGATGAGCACAAAGTTGTAGACGAGTAAGTACAACATGACGTAAGTAAACTTCAAGAGTCAAGTGTGACTGAAGGCTTTTTATGAAGTGAGAGCTAGATTTGTTCATGTACACCCGGCTCAGCATTGCGCAGTACGGTACTGTCACTACTTGAAGCCTCTGGATGTCACTGAGTCACGTGATGGCAGTGCACCTGCAACCTCCGAGCGGCTTGCCGCGGCGGGCCCTTATCATATCAAGATGCCAACTCGGAGCCCCCCGGCGGCATCTCATAGTCGGGCTGACTCCGCGCCGCCGCCAGTACACGGTAGTACGGGCCGCCGCTGAACGGCTGCTCACAGTTTTCCGAGGAGCCTCAGGCAGGGTCACCGTGACCCTCGTCACGGTAGCCTCACTGAAGGCCCGGGCCGCGCGGCGCTCGGCGCGGCGAGTTCCGGCCGGACTCCAGAGCAAGCCTTCGGAAGGGCCCAGCCTGCCAGCCCGGGCCGGCACTGCCGCTGTGCCGCGTCCGCCCGGCTCTGCCTTCATCCCCAGCAGCATGCGACAGTGGCCGGGCAGTGCGACGGGCAGGCACGCCGACGGTGCCCGGCCGCCGCGGCCGCGCCATTACGGTAGTACTGTGGGCCGGGCCGACCCGGCGTACGGCGACCGAGTCCGAGCCAGAAGGCCCGGGCGGCGTGGTCACCGACCGCCGCGCCGCCCGGGGAGTCGGTGCCACGGTGGTCACAGACGCCGGTCGTCGCCGGAATCAGACCACGCGCCGGGCCGGGCCAGTGACTCGCTCGGACCGCCGGACTCTTGAACGGCGAGCCTCGGAGGCGGCCCGATCGCCGGGGAGAGTCCCGCAGCCGGCCCGGCGGCCCTCAGTGGCCACCCACTGTGCCAGTGCCACGCCGGTAGGCAACAGTGGCACCGGTCACCGGTGGGATACGGGTCTGTCACAGGCATGATCATCGGATGGTCACTGTCAGTGTCGTTTACTAGTACCATCCGATGATCCGGGTGAGCGGTAGTACCGTACCGTAGTACCGCCATTATGATACCGTACTTCACTACTACTAGTGACTAGGCTGTACTAGTGTACTAGTACACGTAAGAGGACCTCTACGGCTATCATCTCTCACTGTCAGCTGACTCTCATCAGGGTCAAGTGCAGGGGTACTAGGACCCGGGGTACTACACTACTGTAGGGGGGCGGAACTGCCACTCGGATAAAAGGAGGTCAGTCGAAAGGATCAAGCAGGCTGTAGAAGATGAAGATGACGACGACGATGAAGATGAAGATGGAGATGAAGATGATGCTCCTGCTGGCGACTGTTACCATGGCAGCAGCGAGCACGTGCTACACTTACACACAAAAAGCTACGATAGGTGAGCTGATCCTACCAGCCGCGCAATGCCACCCCTTGACTCAGTCCTCTTGCTCCGCTTGCTTCCCTTGCTCCAAGTGCTATTCTTTGTAATTGCTGCTGCATGTTGCAGGAGGTTGCCCAGAGCAGACCTACCAGTATGGCAGCTGCACCTCACTAGCCGATGCGACTAGTCAGTTGAGCGCCAGAATCTCCAACTGGTCGAGCAGTCCCCCTGCAAACGATGCTGCTTGCCAGACTCAGATCAACATGCAGTGCGCAGGGTTCGGAATGGTATCCTTGTGACGTAACTCGATGCTTGCTCTGACTTCTACAAAGTCCGCTACAGGCTCCAAGTGCTCCGATCTGTGTCCTTTCCAATTCCACACTGTTCTTGGCTGCACTGAGGATTTGCAGTGCAACAGTACAAGCACGCCTGATCTCCCGATATGCTGCAAGTACCTGGGGAAGCAGGCATCGGTCATGTGCAACGGTGATTCCAGCATGATGGAGATGTCTCTAAGAAACACTGGTATGTGCAGTGACAGTAACTGCATCTCGAGAGCATCGGCGACGTTGAGTTTCTCCTTTGTCCTGCTCCTCCTCTCGTCTTTGGCAGGCCTGATGGCTGCTCGGCTGTAAAGCATGAACATCAGCGTGTAGCACTGTGAGCGATTTGGAGAAAAAAATTAAATGACAAGTGAGTTTTTGAGCCAACCTCTTCAACAACCAGCGCATTCTCCGCATTCTCAAGCAATGACAGCCTAGGGCACATTGACCCAGTCTGAGTGCCCTCATCGGAGGCGAAAATCATGCGTATCGACAGGGCAATCTCAAACGCCAGCAGTGCAAGAGGAAGGGGACAATGACAGGACTGATGACGCTGACTCTCTGCCTAGAAACTTGCAGCAGACATGCTGCTAAGTTTTACTCAACCATGGCTGTATGAGGAGTGAAAGTAAAAAACGTTTCATGACATCGATCGGGTCCAGCTGTGATCGTCTCCGCCGACATCAGCAGCAAGCTCGCGCCAGAATTCCTTGTCATGCTGCTCACGGAGAAGGAGTTTCTGTGAAGAAAGTGAGGCAGAGCCCTGACTTGGAGTAGTGACGAAGATGGCGGGGGAAGAAGAGCCGAACACGCAAACTCGGAAGAGGAAGCGACCAAAAACATGGAGAACAGGCAGGCAGGAGGGGAGAAAGCTGGGGATGCCAGTGGGGAGGCGCAGAAGGAAATTTCCGAGGATGGGATTACCTTAAGGGGGAAAGAATGAACGCTGGTGTCAATGAAGGAATTCTCCTCCACATGCTTGGGAAGCAGTGTCTCCACCACCATTTCTTCCCCTAATTTCTCCACACAGCATGATGTTCTGACATCTGTTGAAAGATTCCTCATCCGATAAGCCCCGAAGCTGTTCCCAATCACAACAAGCCTCGAAAGGTTCCCTGGCCCCCAGTTTGCCCTTAGGACGTTGCTGTACAGTCTTCGACCGCAATGCGGCATGAAGAACAGCGAGTCTGAGTCAGTTGTACACAGGCCAACCTCATCCTCTTGTGGGATTGTGAACCCCAACGACTCGGCGGCCTGTCGCTCAGCTCCGGTCATGACCGGATCAAAGAGCGAGGAGGAAGGGGGATGAAGAAAATCTTTCAGCAGCAGAGCAAGTGAAATCTGCAGCAAGGACGACGCACTGACGCTGAAATTTCCGATGCCATAACAAACCATCCTCGAAATCTTCGTCCTTTCACCTTCACCTTCCATGTGCGCTAGATTGCCTGCTATGCTCGACCCTTGACGAACATTCTCTGCTTCTCTATCACCACCCGAAGCCTGCATACCGTCCATGACTCTCTTGACATGATCGCAAACAATCATCTTCACTTCTTGAAACCATGTTGAACCTTTCATGTCGCCCATACACTTGTCAATCAAGGTGAGGATTTGTGACTGCGTCATATCACTGTCAACCCTTCCATGCATGAGAATGCCGATAGCCTTATCGGCATTCTTCCTTCTCTTTGCTGCTGACCGTCGGCTGTTCTTGGTCACAAGGGTGAAACCATCTTCCAGCTTCTCACTCATGCAGACTGAAGATGCGATCTCAGATCTCAGATCTCAGATCTATAGGAGAAGCGCCCCCCCTGTTGCTAACCTCAACTTGCTCTCGACAGCTCACGTCGTCTAGCAGCTGCAGCTGCCATGTGCTCTCCCTCGTTCCTGGCTTTCCTTCCTCTCCTCTTCCCCTTGGCTCTCCTCACCATCCCTCTAGCTCTGTCTACTTCACTTCGCTAGTCCCTCAAGTTCTCTGTGCATCACGGGTTGACTACCCCCCACCCCTTCGTCTCCGCCCCCTTTCTGTGTATCTACCCCAGCATTACAGATCCTTCACCCTAGATTTATGAGGTACTACCTACCGGGTGATGGGGACTACCCCCCGGTTCTTGAGGCTTTTTCGCTGGCGGCCGTGGAAGGTGGACATGGCTTGCATGGCAAGAGGGGAAGGAGAGTCAAGGAAGGAGCAAGGGGACAATGGTGGAAAGAGGAGGGAAACCACAAGTAAATGCAGACTGTGAGCGATGAGCTGAGATGATGCAAACATCCGAACATCCGAGGTTGTTTCAGACTCGAATCAATCACTCGTTTGTTGCAGGTTCAATAATCGTACTTCCGAATGCTCGGCTACACAAAGACGATTATGAGAGGACTTTGAAGTCTCTGGCCCATTTTCTTAGCAAAGGAATTTCAACCAAGTAAGTTGTGTCAACCTCTCTTGCATACCCTGTTCTCAATCTTCTACGATCAGATGATCCCTGCCTTGCCATCCGTGGTTACTTGGCAGCAAGGGGGGAGGGGCTTTGTCATTGTTTCCACAACATCTTGGAAATCGATGCCATCTGTTGTTACCTGGACAGTTGCAAAGGATGTGTGTACTTTACGTGATAGCTGATGTCTGAGATGACGGCTTGATGGAAACAGGCGATACACGTTGAATTCTTGCTAGCAACAAGTGTTCCTGATCAACGCAGTATCTCGAAGAGAACCGTGAGTTGGAAGTTCAATGAGGTAAGATGGACCTTTGAATTGCGTTAGAGTGATGCTGTCATGTTCAGGAAATCGTCATCAAAATTTTATCCATCACATCAGTATGGGCGAGGATTCGCAGCAGATGTGTTTGTCGAGATTGGAAAAGGTGGGTACAAGACAGCGCGTGCAAGCTTGAAGTCAACATGATGCTAAGTTTCGATGACTATCTTACTGATTTTAACGATCATATCACTCATTGCATATGCCAGTTCACCATCCTGATATGTTTCCACCCTTCCCCTCTCTGACCATCCTTCCCCACTTTCGGACCTCCTGCCGCTGATTCTACATGCCAGGTTTGCTGACGACCCGCACGCATGGGAGTATGCATATTTCTCCTCGGCATCTGGGCGGTGGACGAGGGAAGGGACGTGGGAGGAGGATGAAACGGGTCGTTGTTCAGCAGCTCAAGGAAGACTTGAGGTGGATCTACATCATTTGTGCGTTATGGACAGGGAGGAAGTGTTTTCGAGGGGAATACGGCAGGTTGCGAACCGTTGCTTCTCCAGTACCAAGGTGAGGAGCTTGCAGAATGGGATCTTCTGTCTCTGACGCCCAGGATGAGGGGTTGTCGCTTCCTGCAATGTCTACACATGACTTGGAGGACATCCTGCGATCATCCCCCTCCCTGCAGCACCTTCACATTGACAAGGTGCGATCCTTGTTCTCACCTTCGTGAAATGACACAGGAGGAAATGTAGAGAGATCATGAGAGTTCTTGCAACGACAACACTCTCGTAGCGATTGCACGGACTTGCAAGAACCTCACGTCGTTGAAACATCACCTTCCAGCTCTACACTTTGATCCTGATGAGAGGTATCATCGATCCAGCCTGAGGTTCCCGAAGCCTTGAAACATCCGCAAGTGACTGTTTCCCGCAGGCTCCTCTGCAAGAGCAACTCGTTAAGATTCCTTGACTTCTCCTCCTCCGACAAAAACAACGAGATCGCCGTTCACAGGCTGATAGACGCTCTGTATCACGTCAGTGCTATCTCGCACCTCAGTCTCAGGTCAGTCAGACTGACCCAGTAGCGAGCTCATGAATTTATCTATGGTGCAGAAACTGTGCAAATGTCGATGATAGAATCATCAAGCCGCTTATGGAACGGTGTGGCGGAGCTCTGACTCAGGCTGCTCTCAAGTAATGCTGTCCAACAGGAGGATCGAGTTCTTGGATGTGCGAGGAACAAAGGCAAACGATCACATCCGTCATGCCGCGTGATCCAACCGTATGTTGACATCGTTGTTGCTGCAGGTGACCATTAGAGCTCTGGAGAAACTTAGGAGCACATGTTCAACTGTCGACAAGCCTCGGATCCTCGTCGACCCGGAGTCCTTGGACACAGTCGCATCGCCGTTCTAGGTCGGACAGTCGGACTACCTTTGCAAGCCAATCGCTCAGCGCGGCGCTAGGGCCGTAGCCTGGCCACGGTAGCCCACACCTGACTCGTAGAACATGCATGACGATCGTCCGATCACTGCAAGCTCAGGCCTCGCACCACACTGCCACTCGAGGTTGGACCTTCGCCTACCCTCCTTGCCGCTGCTTAGCCCTCCTTTGACGCGGCGAGATCACAAGATAAGATATCAAAGCTCGCTACTTCTGTCTGCTTCCCCTGATGCCTCTTCCCCCATCCCTACTCCTCTAGCGCCCCGCCGTCCTCGACAGAGTTGATTCGAAAATCCTCGATGCTACTCCCAGCTTCACCTTCTACGCTCAAAAGGCAGCCCCTCATGTTGGGAGCGCATGCCCCATCACTTCAAGCAGCCTCCTCCGAACGCCTGCATACCCTCCTACAGCAAGCTTGTGGCCATGTGCTTGCTCGCAGGCGCTCAGCTCTTCCATGAGCTTGCAAGGACATAGAAGCTTCTCTCGTCCAATTTGTTGCAGAGAGCACAAGTCAACCCCTGGGGTAGGGGGTCTTAGTACCCTACCCCAAGGTTTACTACATAGGTACAGGGTGGGAGGGACTACCCTCACTTTTCCCTCACTTTTCCATCACTCTACCATCACACTACCCCCAATCCCTAACTTTGGTTACCCCCTACCCCAGACACCTAAAGCCCCACCCCTACCTTCGAAAGAACCATGCACTGAAGCTTGAGCGCACGACGAAGGGCAGGGAGCAAGGTAGCCGGGAGCAACCAAGAGAAGGGAAGAGAAGGAGGAGGAGGAGAACATATCCAACGAGTCTAGGATAGCCCAAGAGCTTGGGAAGAGCATCTGAAAGAGAGCGGGTGGACTTGTTGCTGGTACGCACGGGGGGCTGGCGGGATCATGGGACGCAAGGGGCTGTGCCTGAACGCTTGACGATCCATGTCATTGACCGGATAAATATCGACTGAGATAGGACAGATCAACTTGAGCTGAAGACAACATGACGAAGACGGATATGTGCATCGGAAAATCAGCCTTTCGGAAGGACGATGAGCGAGTGAAAAGGGAAGGGCGCATTTCAAGCTTGTTGGCAAGCAAGACAGGACGTGCTGGCTGGCAGTGGGTCAAGTATGGTATCATCTTTTGCATCTGGTGTCTTGGCACAGCGGAACGTGCATGTGCGCTGTCGCTGGATCCGAGGGACATGGCGACGGCAAGCGCCATGAGGAGAAGAATGGGCTACGAAGCAGGGTTCACCTTAACATTGGGGTTTGTGAATCGCGGAGGGTCTGTACGGGATGGCAAGACAAGTCACTCCAGTCCGATCTGCTACTTCGTTCATCGATCGCCTTCACAGAGCTCGATGGAAGGGAGGAATGCCCTAGAGAGGTACATGGCGATAAGAAGCAGGTCGCCTTTGAAAGCAGACCGTGAGCGAAGTATGCGTCAGAACCGCTGCTTGAAGGCGATTCATCAAGAGGACTCGAGGTCAGGGGTGGCAAGGAGGGATGAGAGGAGAGTCAGGAAGCTGAAGATCAGTGGATCTGTTTCCGACACGGTCAGTGCAGAAAACATTGTGTTTTGTTTTGTAGTTACCATGTATTGATGATGATGGTGAGTCTTTTGTGATGGAGACAGTTGAAAATTTACATATTCAATATATGATATTGATGATGTATTATTGTAAGATCAAAACGATGTTGGTGGTGATGATGAAATAGTGACGATGCAAACCGTGGTAGTAACAATTTTGGCAGTCCTTGGATAAGATTTCGAGGACGAAGTTTTCGAATATTTCAGCTCCAACCACCACCACATATCAATCTCTCGTTGCAATCAAGGAAGCCATTGACGTCGCTGCTGGATGGAAGACTCCCGACCTGAGCGGGACTCAGGTGAAGCAGTTCGAAAGTCTGCGGCCAGTCAGTGACAAGTTGTATTCCAGCTCGTGAGGAGGCAGAGGCAGAAGAATTGGGATTTGACAGGGGAGCCTTTTCGAAGAGTGACATCGAATGAAATAAGGAAGAAAAATCTTGATCCGATTAAGGATTTGAATGTCACCGGAAGCTCATGGGTAAAATCTCCCAACCTTGCCAGCCGGAATTCGTTTTCAAGGTAAGAGTTGTATTGAAGTGCCTGTTAGCTATTGTGAAGATGGTTATGATGTTGATTTCTTGTGATTGCATGATGCTTGCGACGGTGCCAAGGTAAAGCATCAGATCTTCACTCGATTCCCAGGGAGTTAGTGGAAAGCAGCTCGGAGGAATCATCCACCGAGATCAATCACGTCCTTGATATTCAGAGAACTCTTCTGAATTGCGGGCTTTTTGTTAGCACCATCGCGGGATGGAAGGTGTCTCTATTCCTTCGTTGCTGCCTTACTTCTCCTTCTCCTCCTCCTCCTCACGCTCACCATTTCTCGGGGACTTTGGTTTCGCTTTCTCTTCTGTACCAATCTTTCTCCTTACCTCTTCCCTAATCACCTCGCTATTTCCGTCGGTGTGATTTTGTTGCCCATGAAAATCCCCCGCAATGTATTGAACGCATCTGACGAAGAGGAAAAAGTCCTTGTGGGACCTTCAGGATCAGAACGGGCTGAGTTGGTACACATCGGTGGGAATAGGAATCTGCATGTACATCTTTCGGTGACTTTAACCTTATCATTTTCGTCCTCTCTCCTCTGATTTGGGAGCAGGTACAAGGTCGATGACATCTTGGACACCCATGACGTTCACAGTGAAGATTGGTTCGAGTTGTTTTCAAGACTGCCAGGTTTGTTGTCATGGGGCTGAGAAAGAAGAAGTTTGACAAGCGCGAAAGAACCGTCGTTTAAGTCTATCGCCGAGTATGGAAAGATCTACTTGAGCTCGGCCCTTGTGTTTGTAAGCAGGTGTGTCCTTCTTCCCTCCTCCCTCCTCCCTCCTCCCTCCTCCCTCCTCCCCTGCTGCCTCCTTTCCTCATCTTATCGCGCAATTCCTTGGATGTACATGGTCTTGAGCTGACTGATGTGCTCTCTTCCAGCTTGTTCATATGGCGAGGGATATGGGCGGGGATAGACGACACCCAGATCTCATGGCAGGTACGCAGGAGGAGCAGCAGGAGAGGGGTGAGGATGAGGCTGACGCTGAAGCAGGTCTGCCTGGTGATTGGCACGATATCCTACATGCTGCTCAGCGTCATGCAGCTTCAGGTGCATCCTTGCGCTGCCTCCCCAGCTAGCCATGCTGAAAGTGTTTGCCATCTCAGCTGGAGAGAAGGAGGTTCGACGAAGGAGACACAGGTGTGGAGGAGTTAGACCAGGATGGAAAGGATGGACGAAGAGGGAGGAAGGGGGCAGTAGATAGTCTGAGTACGACGGTTGGAGGGAGCAAGGCAGGGAAGTGGCAGGAAAGCTCCTCAAGTCCTGGCAGGGTCAAGGTCGACTTCACTCTTCACTGAGCGTCATGGTATCATGGGGCGCGTCGACTTCTTCCCCGAAGGTCCCGTCCTCGTTGCTGACCACTCCCCTATCACTCCCTTATCCTAAGCTCACCTCCCCTCCCTGCTTCTTGTAGATGCCGCGCATGTCCGCCTGACTCTCTATAACTATCCAGCTTCCTTTCGCAACATAGACCTTCCGGGTGCCACGCGAGCTCTTTCAGAATCTTCGA
>NW_005434652.1:39430-41714 GCF_000315625.1 Guillardia theta CCMP2712 | reverse complement strand
TTCTCGCTTCCTTCTCACATCCTCCTCCCTCTAGCCTTCTCACTTGCCCTGCCATGCCATGCCATGCTGTTTCCTTCCCGCTATCCCTTTCTCCCCTCTCCTCCCCCTCTCCTCCTCCTCACTATGTGGTCATCGACGATCAGCAAACACAAACAGCCGGCTCATCGTTATCGTTCATTCCTGGTACTCAATAAGAGGTAAAGCACTCGCCGCTTGCTTCTGCAGCGCCTTCCATCCTCCTTTAGGCGGCAGATCTGACACATCCCGTGCTACGAAAACGCCATAGCCGTCCGGTCCATCAATCCACCATTGATCATCCTGCTTGTTCCTGTAGATGTAGCTCCCGTTGTCATGCTCGAACCAGGACTTGTTCTCATCTGCCAGCCGTCGCCATGTCGCTGAGACGTCCCAGTTGTTCTCGTCGCAAACTTTCTTGAAGGCGGAGGGGATGGAGGCGACTGGGCGTCTCTGGTAAACTCCGTTTACTGCAGCAACTCCCGACTGCTGGATGACAACTCGTGCTGCCTGCATCGCTCCTGACATGCAGACGCTGCTGGTGTGAAGGGATCCCAAGGTACAAGTGAACAGACAGATGGCAAGGAGTCGCGATGCCATCAAAACATGCTCCTGGACGACACGACACATGTCAGTGACATCTCACATTCGCTTGTTTCGGAAGGACATATTCAGCGAGGTTTCAGATTACAAGGTTTCAAGAAAACTTTCTACACATCCAGTTTTGCTTTTGTAAGATACTCGTATTCAAATTCCTCTTATTTTCTCTCCATCGTATTGGGACATAGTTGCATGTTCCTGCTCTACGAGTATTCCTTTCATCTCAACCTCTCGAACAAGATCTTCTATCCCCTCATCTCAATGTCGCATCTTCTGTCCCTTCTTGTTTCATGATGCTGTTTTCTCCTCCTCCTCCTCCTCCTCCTCCTCTCCTCCTCCTCACTCCCTCCCTCCTCCCTTCATACCTCGTTCCCTCTTATGCGTCAAACTTCACCCTCATCCCCGCTTAAACCCATCAAGTCAGGTTCGGCGTTCGGCCGGGGTTCGGTCCCATCTCGGAGTCGGGCCGGAGATTTATGTGGGCGGTATGAGGGACAAATAACACATTGGCTGGGTATTAGCATACTTTAGTTGTATTACATATCATTTAGTAGATATATCATCTATTTTAATGAGTAATTAGCTTATTGTCCTGGCGTCACTGGAATCTGTTTACCCAACCAGTACCTTATCGGATAACCCCTACCCCCTCCAGGGGAACCACCATTCAGTCCACCACCCCCTTTATTTGCGTCCAATCTAGGTAGATCACCCCATCAACAGTTTTACTACCCCACTTCATCAGTGAATCCAATTTTTTACCCCTCCTTTCGACCTTGAACTACCCTCCTTTTAACCGGTGCACCTACCCGTATCAGCTCGATCACCTAGGCGAGTTCAGAGTAAAAGAAGGTAGGTAGGGGTAGTCAGTACCCCTACCCTTAAAAAGTCCTTAAATTCCTTTGTGTCATTCAATGACCCCGTGTAATGAGCTTTTCAATGAGGGGTGGGGGTGGATTTTGCCAGGGTAAACGGGGACGAGCGGGTCGCTTAAAAGGAAGGGGGCGGCCATGGCGGCGCCGTTCGTTTTGGCGATGGCGATGGCGATGGCGATGGCGGGACTCGAGGTGAGAATGGTTGTGTAGAGAAGCAAGATGAAGGTCAATGATGAGATGTTGGTGTTGAGAGAAGAATCAAAGCATGGCGCGTGAATGAGTTGATAAGATTGCCTGTATGAAATCAGAAACTTGCTAGTCGCGTGCGAGAGAACGAATGAATTAGGGTGATGCAGGGCGTACTTTACATCATCTTACATCTTTTACATCATTCAAAACCAGTTGATGAAATTGTTTTCTGTGATGCACGAGCAAAATGTTTCTACCATGCACGACAGGACAGCTAGATCGCCTGGAATCATGTGTGCATGCGAATGTTTTGTATGTCACGAATGCTTGGTCGATGTAAGCTAAACGTACATGCCTGTCATGTTTCATGGTTGCCTAGAGAAAGAGATTGTCCATTCAAGATGCTTCTTATCCCTGACGCACCACAGATGTGCTCTGCTTGGAGCCCGGTATCCCCAGCGCTTACCGGGATGCGAATGCCGCTTGCTCGGTTTCATTCGTCACCTATCGCTGTGAAGAAGACAGCAAGCCGTCTTGTCCTCCGCACTTCTGCTTCTGCTGTTGATGCCCAGCAAGCTCAACCGGCGCAGGTAGTACGTGGGTGG
>NW_005434652.1:34456-39330 GCF_000315625.1 Guillardia theta CCMP2712 | reverse complement strand
GTAAGGTTGGAAGAGGACAGCTCAAGGCTCGACCCATTGGTATCGGACACGCGGCACCAGCAGCAGTGATCACCAACAAGGACATGGAGAAGATCGTCGAGACCACTGATGTGAGGAGGCGGAGGAGAGCAGCAGCCTTGGACGGGGGAGTGAAGGAGGGAGGGAGGGAGGGAGGAAGAGAGACAGAAGAATTCTGGAGGGTCGCTGAACGGAGGGAGCAGGAGTGGATTTCTACTAGGACCGGTATTGAGAAGAGACACGTGCTTGGGGGCGGCGAGGGTCTCAGAGACTTGGCGATCAGGTAGTTTGCGCCTTCTGGGCGGGTACTGGTGATGATGCTTGTGCAGAGCTGGAAAGGCCGCCATTGCCAACGCTGGTGTGAAACCTGAGGAGATTGACCTGGTGGAGTTAAGCTGGAGGCGTCGGGCAAGTTTGACAAGAAGCAGGTGATCGTGGCGACAAGCTCGCCTGACGACATGTTCGGGGACGCCCCTGCTGTCGCTCAAGCCATTGGCATCACCTCCGCATTCGCCTTTGACCTCACCGCCGCCTGCTCCGGCTTCCTCTTTGCCACTGTCAGCCTCCTCCTCTCCTCCCCTCAGCTGTGCTGAGCTGCTGTCAGGTCACGGCCTCGCAGTTCCTCAACAACGGAGGGCACAAGAAGGCGCTGGTGAGGAGCGCGGGAGGAAGGAGGCGCGTGAGAGCTTGCGGCAGGTGATCGGAGCCGACGCTCTTTCGCGTTGGGTGGACTGGGAGGATCGCAACGTGTGCGTCCTCTTCGGCGATGGAGCTGGAGCTATGGTGAGCTTGCACAGGCCCAGTCCCCAGCAGGAGCTGAACTCCCTCCCCAACAGGTGCTGTCCGCGACGGAGTCAGTGCAAGAGGGCGGAATCCTCGGCTTTGAGATGCACAGCGATGGGAATGGGTAAGAAGAGAGCAATAGGGGGAACAGGAAGGGAGGGATGGGGAGGGAAACAGGAAGGCTATTTAAGGATGTGGGCAACAAGAGAAGCAGCGTGAACAATCTGTTTTGATGTGTTTTGAAGTAGAGGCTAGAGATTGGAGGGTCTCGTGAGACTTTGGTTTGTCTTGAGAAAGAGAGAAGAGAGTGAGGAGTGAGAAGCAGAAGATGAGGACAAGGGAAGACGCAGCGAGATGATGATTGGGGTCAGGTACTGCAACCTTCACTTGAAGTATGCCGGGAGAACAAGCAGGTTGGACCGGAGCATACTATCACTCAAGGGTCCTACACCTCCATTGGCATGGTGGGCAAGGAGATCTACAAGTTCGCTACCCGTGAGGTGAGTACCTCCTCCTCCTCCACCTCCTCCTCCTCCTCCTCCTCCTCCTCCTCCTCATCATCATCATCATCGTCATCCCAGCCTCTACCGCTGCTCTTCGTCCTGTTCCCCTTGGAGCTCTCGTCTCACCGCCTCCCTTGTATATGAAAGCCACTACCTAACGATGCTTCCCTTCAGGTGCCCAAGGTCTTGGAGGAGGCGCTCGAGAACGCTGGGATGAAGACGGAGGACGTAGACTGGCTGCTGCTGCATCAGGCGAACATCCGCATAATGGAGGTTGTTGCTCAAAGGCTCGGAATCCCGATGGAGAAGGTGAGAGTCTAACACGCCTGTCGTTCTCTCCCACCTCCTCGTCAGGCCCTCTTTGTCCTCGTCATCCTCGATTTTCTCCTCCTCCCTCTCTCCTTCCTCCTCCTCCTCCTTCTAAGTTGCTGCTCTTCTGAGACCTCTGCTTGCAGGTCTTGCATAACTTGGAGGAGTACGGCAACACCAGCGCCGCCTCCATTCCCCTCGCTCTGGCGGAGGCCATAGCATCGGGCAAGGTTGGAAATCTGACTCCCCTCCCATCTGTCTCTGACGTTGGGCAGGTCAAGAAAGGAGACGTCATCGCCTGTGCTGGTTGTCAAGATGTTGTTGTTGTCTTCGTCTTGCTCACAGTCTTTCGTGCACTGTCAGGTTTTGGGGCTGGTCTCAGCTGGGGAGCGACTGTCATGCGATGGGGATGAGCGATTCAAACATCAGGTTTACGGCATCATTGGAAGAAAGCTGAAACAAGGAGAAATGTTTTGAAAATGAAAACACTACACTACAGTACACACAAGTCATGCTCGAAACATTCACGTGTCTTCAATATTGATGCAGAGGGCACAAGAGGAGGAGCAAGATTAAAACTCCTGTACAACACCTCATGTCAGACGATTTCTACAGGACGACACGTATGGAAGGAGAGACAATGGTTGTTGCCTTACCCATCAGAAAGATGCTGAGCGCTAACAGCAAGCCTGAGCTCTGGCTGTAAAGGGACATGGCAAAGACTGTTCCGAACAAGACACTTGACGAAAAAGTGCTGTCAGAGAGCACCAGGACATCAATGAAGCACCTAAACATGAAGATGTTGAAGAGAATCTTTTCCCACCAGTCTAAGACATAAAGAACGCTGAGGTCATGATCAGATCCTCAAGAGAATCGAGAAGCCCGCGAACCTCGTTATGTTGTACTGCTGCTGCTTCACGCTCAACCAATCCAGAAAGCCTGGCTTCCTTCCAATGATCCGATCATATTCCTCTTTCTCGATGAGTTTTCGTCTGCATTGAATGGATCAGAGTCTCATCATCCCTGATCCGGTCATCACATACCTCAGCTTGTAATGCTCTGGGAGGGGCGACCTGGTGTCCACCGACGGTCTCATCTGTGGGCGCGAGTCACGACCAGAGCCATGGTTGATGCGAGCACTTGGAACAAGTTTTGGTGGGAGAGGATACAAGGATAATATCATTTCTGTGAGGATGGAATGCTCGAGTAGATATGCACAGTCTCAAGAGTTCTTGCTCATCATGCCAACATCGTAGCAGGTTGCAATCCCGGATCCAAACAAGCATGCTACGTAAAGCCTCTTGCACGTATGTTGGCACAAACAGCAACTAGCCTCTCGTAAGGTCCACTTCTTTCCTCTCAATACGAGCCATTCTCATCGCTGCTTAGCCAGCTATCGTGCTATTCGCCACCTTCTTTCGACACAGACGCAGTGAGCATTGCGAAGGGGGACTGTTTCGGAAAGAAGGGGTGGGTACTTTTTTGGATTTATGGGTAGGGTGTCGGAATTTTATAGTAGGGGTTATAGACGAATGCTCACCGGGGTAGGTATGGGGGTGTCCGTTTGTCCGGGGTGAGTGTGGAGAGGGGTGGAGCAAAGCAGGTGGAGGTGTGGGGGTGGGGTTGGGGTTAAAGAGCAGAACTACAAGAAAAGGTGGGAGAGCCGTAGGGTGCGAAGGAGGTCCCATCTGCTGTTCAGCGGATCTGGATGAGGTGGGTCCAGACATTAAAAAGGAGAATGAAATTAGGGGGTAGGGGTGTGTATAATTTTGATGCACTTGTAGGGAGATAGGGGGTATGCGATGGGGGGGTGGCGGGGGCACGGGAGGGAACATGTGCTGATCGAAGGGGGGTACCCGGGTTGGGGCCGAGTGCAAGGGCTTCTAGAAAAGGGGGAATAGTGCCGCTTGAAAGGGTGGGGTATGAGGGGGGTGGGGGTACTCTTGTTACGTGTTGTGGGGTGGGTGTTCAGGAGGTGGATAAGATAGTGACAGCAAAAAAGAATAGGCACTCCTAGCAGGAGGTAGGGGTAGTCAGGTGGGTGGGTGTGTTTGGCTTACACAAGGTGGTTGTGGTAGGCAACTATCTAATTGGTGGGTACTCACAGAAGAATTTTAGGGTAGTCTAAACACAATCTGGGGTGGGGTTGCTCCAATTTCTGCCTGTGAGTGGTGGGTACTGAAGACAGAAAGGTGGGGGTACATGCTCGTCAGGAATTTTAAAAACAAAGTTGGAATCGGGGATGTGACCAGCTAGGGGGTGGAGGGCGATGCGGGTGGGGGTCATATAAAGCTAACCTAGGGGGTATCTCCTCCACCACCTCCTACTACCGACTACCCCTACCCGTGACCCAACATGTTCCCCAAAACGGGGTCACCAATGATTCTCTCAGACTACCCACCCCCTCTTGGCTCGAGTATCAGTGACGACTGCACAGCACAGACTGCAGCCCCAGCTCCCAGGGGTAGGGTGGGTAGAGTTTGTGGGAAGGATTCTTGTTATTGAACCTTGATATACATAATAGTAAATTTTATATATAATTAGCAGCACACCTTGACAAATCTTCCAATAGTGTTATAGGATTATGAATTATGATCCATCCGATATCATAATGGTGTCCACACGGCCTCCCCCGAGTCCCACCGACCGACGCCGTTTCACTGCCCGCTCGGAACCGTTGCGGCCACCGGGAACTCAAGGCCTCCGACATCGCGGGGCCCACGCCCAGTCGGTAGTTAATCTTTAATCATTCACTGATTCTCGGACTAGGCTCAGCCTAGTCCGACTGCGATCACTCAGCCTGTCAGTGTGATCCGGGACTCGAAGACGGTACTCTTCGAGTGATTGGAAAGTGATCGGACAGCCACCCGGTACTATACATGGGCTACGAGTCGGATCTTAGCCTGAGATCGCATCATGAGTCATGGCATCATGCCATGACTCGATGCCAGTGGATGAAACGCCGGACGGTACTGGCAGTCACGGTACAGATTGAAGTGAGTCGGATCCGGGAAGCTCTCTCCGATCACTGCCCTGCCACGGAGCCTCGGAGGGAGGAGGAGAGTCCGCGAGGGCGAAGATGGACGGGGACGGGGACGAGAAGGGACGAGGGCGAGGGCGAGGGCGAGGGCGAGTGCGAGGGCGAGGGCGAGGGCGAGGGCGAGTGCGAGTGCGAGTGCGAGGGCAAGGGCGAGGGCGAGGGCAAGGGCAAGGGCGAGGGCAAGGGCAAGGGCAAGGGCGAGGGCAAGGGCGAGGGCGAGG
>NW_005434652.1:0-34285 GCF_000315625.1 Guillardia theta CCMP2712 | reverse complement strand
TGTGGAGGGAAAGGGAGGCAAGGAGGGGGGTGGGGGGTGGGGGGTGGCGGGGAGGGGGGGTGGGGAGAGAGAGAGAGAGGAGAAAGAGATGGGAGAGATGGTACAGTGGCAACAAAGGGGGCAGGGAGAGAGAGGAAGGGTGACAGTTGCTGCAGGAAGATGAAGGGGATGGTCATAGAGAGGTTGTGAAATGATGTAGCTGAAGCATACATGGCGGATTGAATGGCGGGGAAAAAAGACAAGGAGCAGAACAAGAAGAACAAGAAGGGGGAGAAAGATGCGAGCTCGAAGAAGAAGAAATCATCTAGTGACCTTTGCACTCAAAGACAGAAGCTCAAGGTGAATTGAAGCCTGCCTGCACTGCACTGCACTGCACTGCACTGCACTGCCTGCCTGCCTGCCTGCACTGCACTGCACTGCACTGCACTGCCTGCCTGCCTGCCTGCCTGCCTGCCTGCCTGCCTGCACTGCCTGCCTGCACTGCCTGCCTGCACTGCCTGCCTGCACTGCCTGCCTGCCTGCCTGCCTGCCTGCCTGCCTGCCATGCGCTCTGTCACGTGTCTTCTGTAGCTGCATTCTTGTGTACCCCACTCCCCTCGTTGTTCCCTTTGTTCCTCCCCTTCTCTCTGATTTTCTGTCCTCCTGTGTGAACTTCTCGTCAAATCTCACGTCTGGGTTTGATGCAGGAGCTGGGGTTGCGAATCAAAGTGAAACTTCATTTCTCTGTGTTTGCAAATCTCATACTCTCCTCAAGATCATCGAAGGCGACGGGAACTGTCTTTTCCGCGCCATCGCCGATCAGGTTGTCATGGTTGAGATGCTTGCAGACATGTTGAGACGTCTCAATCAGTTACATGGCGATGAATCATTACATCACAGAGAGAGGGAGAAGACGGTTAACTACATGGAAGATCACAAGTAATTCGATTCGCCTCCCCCATCCCTTGCTCCAATTGTTGTCCGCAGTATCCTTCCTCTCCTTCCTTTCTCTTCCTCTCCTTCACCTCCTCTGCTCCTCCACATGCTCTCCTCCCTTCGCTGTGCCCCTTTCTCCTCTTGCGCTCTTTCTCTCTGTGTTCGCTTCTTTCCTTTCCTCCTGCACTGCACTGCTCTCTCTTCTTCTCCTCACTTCTGTTCACAGAGATCAATTCGCCTGCTTCATGGATGAATCTGAATCCTTCGAAGATTATTGCAGTAGAATGCGAGAGGTGTAGAGAATATTCTGGCACCGTCTATGATTGCTGCTCCTGCTGCTCCTGCTGCTCCTGCTCTGCTTGCTCCTGGTGCTTCTTTTGTTCCAGTTGTTCCACTCCCCCCACTCCTCCTCTCACTATCTTCGCTTTCTCCTTTTCCTTGCCTCATTGTCTTTCTTCTTCTTCTTCTTCTTCTTCTTCTTCTTCTTCCTGCCGAGCTCACCACGTGCTCTGCTGATTCTTTTTCATTGCGAAGAATGGGGAATGGGGAGGAAATATGGAGATAGTAGCGAATGCTTCCTGCAACCAAATGAGCATAGCGATCCATCAGGTTGTGCAAGATTCAATGCAGACCATCACGGTGCTTGATTGCTTGTTCGTTTGTTGCTGATGCTCCCGAGGAGGAAGAGGAAGAGGGGGAGGGAGAGGATTTCAAGGGGGAGCCGGGGGAGGAGGGGAGGGGGGAAGAGGAGGGGATCGCTTGGTTATGAGTGACTGATGAGATCCGGACAGGCTGACATGCCATGTTTCATCGTTTCGCCACTGTCAGACAAACAAGCTTGTGTCAAGCGAACATTGCACATCAGCTTGCATGATGGTGAATCTACTTTTCACTTGGCTCTTGAACTTTTTCTTCTCCGATCCCTCCCCCGCCTCCCCCGCCCTCCCCCTGGCATCTTTCTCGCTTGCGCTTCTTCCGCTTCCCCTTCTCACGTCCGCCTGTCTCAGGCAACTGTGAAGCATGGGCTCACTACAACAGCGTGCGGCGCGAGGACGACCAGGAGGAGGGAGCGATTCCAAAACCGATCAACCTGACGAGCATGGTAGTACCGGGATGAGGAGGGAGAAGAAGAGGGGGATGGAGAGGGAAGAGGGAAGAGGGAAGAGGGAAGAGGGAGGGGGTAAGGGAGGAGACTGATATTATTCCTTAGGGAGATGGTTCCCAGAAAGCTTTATCCGGAGAGAAACCTGATCGTGCAGAGCAACAAGTAATGAGAGGAACAGGAGTGAATGATGTGGTAAGATGCATTGGACAAGATCTATGTCTCCTCTTCTCTGCTTGTTCTGCTCTGTTTCTCCCCTTCTCCCCGTCCGCCTCACTCCGCTTCTTTCTATCACTTTGCGTCCTCCTCTCAATATCTCCTTGCTCCTCCTCCCTCCGTTTCCTCCTCTCCCTGCTCCCCCTCAGTTTCTTCCTCTCCCTCCACCTCCTGACGCATCGATGAAGGCGTTTGTTCGCAAAGTGTTGGGAGAGGTCGATGGGGACGAGGATGCAGCGATCGAGTATATCATCTCCACAGGAAGAGAGGAGAGGTAAAGGGAAGGAGAGGGAGGAGAGGAGAAGTCGAGTGAGAGGGAGGAGAGGAGAAGTGAAGGGGAGGAGCGTTACGAGAACGGGGGACAAGGAGAGTGAGACAGAGCAGGGAGGCTGAGGGGATGCTGCAAAACTCCTTGTCACACTGGATGATAGGAAGGAGAGCGAAGGGGACGCGGAGGAAACGCTGCTGTCGAACCTCAAAGAAGGGACAGACAAGGAGGGAGAGGACAAGGGCAAGCCCTCTGCAAAAACGCGGAAGGAGGCCAAGGTTGGAAGGAGACTGCACTGAGCTTGAGATGACATGACGCAGGAGGCGAAGAAGGCAGCCAAGAGATTGAGCAAGCTGATTAAGAAAGGGAAGGAGGAGGAGAATTCGGTCCAGGAGCTTCACACTGGTTTTCAGGTCCCTTCCTGTCTCTGATCCCCCTGCTCCTCCTTCCCATCCCTTCCCTTCCTTCTGGTCAATCACCTAGTGTGGCAGGTTTTGGCGATATAAGAGCTCTTCTGTTGGACAGAAGCAGGAGAAGAGGAAGGAGATGGAGTAGCAACAGGACGATGTTGGCGGGTGGGGGCGCAGGGGAGGAGGAGGAGGAGGAAATGTGGAAGGTGGGAGGCGGCATTATGCACAGGGTGTTTGCTATTCACAGTTACAAGGCAGTTGACATGGCGGCTCTAAGGGCAGCTCGTCGGAACGCAACATCCTCTCCTAGCGCGTCCTGCGTCCTGCTGCACAGTCACTTCGCGCCTCCTCCTCCTCCTCCTCCTCCTACAAAGTGACTGCTCCTGCTCCTGCTCCTTCTCCTCTGCCAAAGAGCCGAGGAAAGCGCCAGCCGCTGCTTCCGTTGTCTTCGATGAGATCCGAGACTGCGCGAGTCAGGAGGGGAAGGGAGCTTGCGAGCAGAACCTCTCGCGCCTCCTCGTTCTCCGTTGCAGTGAGCGAGCACGTACATGGTGCCGACGACTATCAGGGCGAGAGCGAAGAGCCAGGCCGTCAGGCTCCTCCTGTCGTCAATGAAAATGTCGACCTGCCTTGGCTGTCACCCACAGTAGCAGCGAGGAAGAAGCGAGTTGCGATGGGGTTGGGGGCACGAGGGAGGGGGAGGGAAAGGAGCGGTGATAGCACTTGGCTCACCAGGAGGAGACTGACGGCCAAGACCCAATAGAGCAGTCCACGCAGCCAGTATATCTCAAAGCAGGAGAGCAGCTGAAACTGAATGAGGAAGAGAGGACAGACGTGAAAAAAGAAGGGAGAGGGGAAGGAAGAGGGGAGCAGAGGAGGAAAGCCAATAGGGTTGGGTTTGGGGGGAGGAGGTAATGGGAGCAGGGAGGAGAGAGAGAGGAGAAGAGAAGAAGCTACCTTCTGAATCATGACGCAGAAGTTGAGGAAGGTGCAGCAGAATGGGAGTTCAAGGACACTAAGAAGGACCAGGACGATCATGTGCATGGTGAAGTCAGGTAGATGAGCAATAACGGAGACGAAGGGGAGGAAAGGAGCAATCCACATGGCAGCGATCATAGCTACTGATGAAGTTCTTGCAAGCTTGAGCAGAGCACAGTCCAAGTGGAGGAAATTCCAGGTGGATCCTGAATCTCGTTCAAACCTGGAATATTCATGGGACTCCTCCATGATTGATGACTCCGGTTGTCGGTTTGTAGACTGACTTTCAAGAAGAGGTAGGATTGCTACAAAACGACAAGAGGAGCTGGAAGTGAATGATTTCCTTCCTGCAAAGTAAGTGAGTTCGATCCAAACATTCTTGATAGCAATCAACAAGAAAGAAGAAAGAACTTCCTGTCAGGCTGAAACACTAAGGACGATCATCGCCTCATCTTACTCATCTCCACATGTGCTGTTCACCCACTCTCTGTCTCCCTCTGTATCTCTATCTCTGTAAGTTTGGCTCCATGCCACTTCTTTGCTTCTTTGTTCCTGGTATTCGACATAAAGTCGATCATCAGCCAGACAAGCACGTCAGAGTCACCTTGCTTGTATGTTATGCCTTATTTCCATCTACCAGCATCTCAATCGGCATCAGCTTGTCTTATCTCCTTCTACCAGTATCTCAATCGGCATCAGCTTGTTTTTCGCTTTCTCGCCTTCTGATTGACCATTGGTATGTGAGAAGAACAGAGATCATGGTGAATCAGAGAAGATGCAGAGACGCAAGGACTGAGAAGAGGGAAGCAGAGGGCTGCAAAGGGGTGCTGAGAGGAAAGAGGGGAGCAGAGAGCGATGGGGCGAGAGGAGAGGAGAGGAGGGGAGGGGAGGGGAGGGGAGGGGAGGGGAGAGCGAAGGGGAAGAGAGGAGAGCAGAGGGGAGCAGTGGAAAGAGATTAATCTGCACATTCTGTATTCCTGTCCTGCCGCGTTCCTCCCTGCCATTTCCCTCAAAGTTGCGGCAGTCCACAACCACCCGCGTCCATTGCGCAGCAAACCACATCCTCCAGTTACGGAAGAACGGTTTTAAGATAACCGTTGCAACTGTCGGAGCATGAGGGAGGAGGGAGGGAGGAGGGAAAGAGGCAAGAAGGGACGAGGGAGGAGCGGAGAAGGGTATGGCAGAGGCTGTCGAGCTTCTAGTAAGGCACAATGGATAGCGAAATCAGATTTTGCATGATTGATCTTGTTCGCCATTCCTTGCATCATTAGCAGCATTGCAATGAAATGAACAAAACTCAATAAGATGAACAAAAGCATATGGCAAGCTGAGAGAACGAGTAACGGCCACGATTGCTTGTTGAATCTGATGGAACCTTACTCTTTCGGCAGTCTAGGTCGGGCAGTGTATGCAGTGAATCTCACATCAGCGAATATGGCAGGAAAGTCTCTCTGGCAGGTTTGCTGTACAAGAGCATGGCCGGCATGCACTTCTCATCTTTCTGATACAGAAGTACAAGAGCTCGAACCCACGCACCCGGATTAAGCTTGGGCTTGCTGGAATTTGCTTGTCTTTGGTGGGATTGGCCATGTTTCCAGGTCAAGTTCATCGTTGATCTTGGGGGTTGGATCTGATGATTGGTGTAGGAGAGCCGGAGGCTGCGAGGCCACTGATCAAACGGGAAGCAAACTCCAAGCATTAGCTTCTTTGTGTGGTGGTTTTGGTTTGGTTCCTGTTCTGTGCTTCCATCAAGCGTCTCTGCTACCATCTCCATTCTCGAGCTACATCTCCATCACCCCCGCTCCCCCCCCCCCCACCCCCCATATTTTCTCGGAAAATGCTACACCGACGTAGAATTGTTTCAAGATCCAGCACAACAAACAAGAAATTTGTGAGTTTCCTTTAGATCTTTGGATTTTTGGATATTCAAAAATTGTTCCGTATTTGTCGCTCGATGATGGTTGACCTGTCTTGGCTCTGCTATCTTCGAAACTTACGCGCTTTCTATTTCCCTGATCTTGTGGCGCAGAATCGACGGGGTGGCAGGGCAAGAGCGTCTGTGCGTAGAGATGCTTTGGAAACACTTCCTGTCGGCAGTTGGCTGATAGTTTGGGCCGTCATCGCTTTTGTCTCCTGGATGATCTTATGGATTAGTACGGTAGCTGCTCCTTCACTTGCCCCTCCTCTCTCTTGCTTCTTGCTCCCTTACTTTCAACTTCTTTCAAATGTCTCACAACGTTCTCTCAATGTTCTCATACTTACCCTGTGGTTTCGGAACATAACCCAAATTTCTACATCTATGTGTTAGCTAATCAGCTGATTTCTTTGACTTCAGATCCTGTATCTGACTCTTCCGAAGCCAATGTACGAGCGGCATGTTCGTAGCTCTTTTTGGTTCTGGATGATTTCAGTGAGCTTTTTCTTCGCGCTTCTCTCCTCTTTGGGACTCGCATGGCCTTGGTAACTGGGCATGTTGCCTGGTAGCTGCTGATATGGAGTTGTCGCAGGATTGGCGAACCTTTCTGGCAATATTTTCGAAATCAGCGACGATGGAGGGAAGAAGAGAAGAGAATGCTGCAGGGCAAGTTTGTTTAGTGTCACTGTGACAATCATTAACTCCGAATTGAATTGATCGGCCGGGACCGTGTGAGCCGGGGCCGCCCGGCGCCATGCGGATACCGTCGTCGGTCACGCCGCTCAACTTCACAGTGACTGAACCGACGGGAGTCACTCGGACTCAGTGCCGCCGGGCGGCTCAGGGACCCCCGGGCCGGCGGACCGGCGGGCGCCGGCGGCGGGCGGCCGGGCCCGGCCGGGCCGCGCGTTGGCCCAGTCCGACTGTGACTGCCGCCAGGGCACCCGGCCCGGCGGCGGGCGGCGCCGGACTCCCGCTGGCCGCCGCCGCACACGCGGCAACCGTCCGTACTTCAAGTCATGGTCACCCCCGCGACCGTCGGCCTTCAGGCTTACCCGTTGAAAGGTCCGTCTCCGGCCGGAGGCTCCCGGCCGATTGCCAGCCCGTCGGGGGCCTCGTACTGATTTTTAACTTAACTTTGAGTAAAGTTTAGACTCTCAAGGTGCCACGGTGCCACTGCCGCAGTGCAACTTCGGACCGTTCCTCCGACTCTAGGGGCTCTTTACTCCGAACTTAATTTAAGTTCAAATCCGACCGACGGCGAGCCTTGAAGAGAAAGACAGCGAGAACCAAACCCAATCCAGGGGCTATCTGATCTGATAGTCACGGAACTGCCTGACGGACTGATCTGGCGTGACAGTGAACTCTGATCGGACGGTCCGGACTGGGGCCCGGGGGCGGCCCCCGGCCGGGCCGGCCCCGGCGCGACTGAGTAAAGGCGAACTTCAGAATCGCAACGACTGCAATTGTTGTCACAGTGGGACGGTAGGTCAGACGCTCGACCGGGGCCGCTTGGCGGCCGCAACTGCTACTAAGCAACAGAGTTTATTCCTGTCATGATGCCGTGACTCCATCTGTAGTAAATGGATTTCGTTGTAAAGATACACATGACATGGGTATGACACTTGTAGTAATTTTCTGAATTTATGGGTTTGAATCAACAAAACATATGGATTTAGATCGATTCCAAACCAATCCGTCTTCTTGTTCGGTCTATACCGAGTACAAAAAGGAACCCTACCCCTCTGACGACCACCAGAAATACTCAGAATTGACCATCTACAGACTTTTGGTATTTTTGAAATTTGTACCATTTTTACAACGTTTTGATAAAAACAACAAGATCACTACGACAATTACTACACAGCGATGATCACGAGGATTGATGATGATTAACAAACAAATCAGCTGACAGTCTTTTTTATTCAAATAGTAGTTCAAAGAGTATCATGCAATTTGCAATTGTGATTGAGAAATTCCATTACACTTGAAATTGGTACGAACCCATTTCTTCTTTACAACAAAGCCATCGTCATTATAGAATCTCTCATAAGAGGACAACAGGCTTCTAGGAGCAGTTTACCAGAACTTGTAATTTTCCTTTTGAGTTTCGAAAACATAGAAAACATATCTCAAAGGAAATTCGAAACTGCTTGGATCGAACCTATCTATTTTACTACACTTCCTTTAAAATTGTTTGATTTTTTTTTCAAAAAAAAACTTCCGATTGCTTCCATCGGTTTCGGACAAGACTACTCTCGAGAGATACAAGTTTGGATTTTAACCCTGCTGAATTTGAAATGACAAGAAGATCCACTAAATTTTGTCCGATCTTTCATTTCCTTCAAGGCTATCGCCTCCTATCAGGTCCTCGATATGTAGTAAGCATCCTCCTGTTGTAACATGAGATAAAACATTGTATAAAAGTCTTTACTACATTGTAGTAAAGACTGTTCGAGGTTACCCCCCTAGTTTGAGGTTTCCCTAGGTCAACACCCCTTGATTGTACAGCTCTCCAGCTCATCACGTTGGTTGTACCCCCTGACTTCCCTTGTTCTACCCCACCATTTGTCGAGTCTGATGCAACGTAGGGGAACATTCGGTCCCCCCACCCCCCCACCTAATCCCCTACCCCTATCAAGCTCTGTGGACCTTTCCCCCACCTCCAGACATTTCGACCCTCGAGTTTCCACAGACTACCCCTACTATCCCCATCAACTACCCCCACCTCAGGGGTGGAAGGTCCATCCTCTCCCACCTGCAGCTCGACGCGCTTGTGCATGCACAGCTTGCAGAGGTCGATTGTTGGCTGAAGCGAGAACAAGTGTATTTTCCTCGTTCTGTTTGATCGGATCCTCTCCTCGTCCCGCCTCTCCTTCTTTTCTCTTTCTACTTTGCTGTTCTTTCTTGAACGGCCTCAGGATCGAGTGTGGTTTCTTGCGAGAGCCAAGCATCTCTTTGTTGTCGATCTATCTTCAAAATAGCGCCTAACAAGATGATGACGGAGAATGTGCCCGATGCACACTCCGTAACAGCAATGATCCAGGCATCTCCTGAGTGTGCTTCTTGCTGTACACAGTATGATTTTACTCCAAGCCCGTTGCCATCACCGTTCCCCCCTGCTACAAACCGAATCATTTCTAAGAATCATCCGGTGCCATGCGAGAATCACGTTGTCTCTCGTCTCAGCGATTGTCATGTTAGAAGTCACCATGGACATGCTGCACATGATTCAGTATGTGCCAATCGTCATCCAGACGATATTTCAATCGCCACATGGAACGTTGCAGCTGTGAACAACAATCCTTTCGAGTACTGGGTCACGCACCCTGATCCTGCTTATAACTCGTTGATGGAAGGAGTCCAGAAAGTCATTGATCATCCTGAAGAGTACGACGTCGAAGTTCATGAAGTTCTGACAGACTCCATGGTGGAGCAGCTCATGTGTGACCTCCAGCGCCAGAAGGCTGTAGGCATTGCAGAGGTGAAGCAGCTTTGGCAGGACGACTTCAGGAGCAGAAAGATCGTCTCAGGATTCCTCAAGGATTCGAATATCGGCAAGAAGAGGCTTGCATCCATGCCTGACCGCATTACAAACACAATCAACTGTGTCGGCGGCCAGACAATGAAGCGACCGACGGTTATCAACTATTACGAGAAGGACATGGGGGACAGAGAGTCTTGGTGGTCGCAATGGCGAGAATTTATCTTCAATACCGAAGTTGAAGTGTACAGTTCTGGAGCTCGACAGGCGCCAAAGGTAATTCTGTGAAAAACTTCAGCTTCTTGTGCTGACAAAGTCTTCAGTTGGTTTACTCGCTCCTCGAGCCCATTCTTCACAAGAAATACCCGGCTCTCTCTGTCGAAGAGGAAAGGATCAGCCTTCCTCTCCAAGTTCTTTGCCTCGCCATCTTCGATGCGATCCAGCTTCACATCTTGAACACGGTCGCGCCCGACTCGTGGCAGAGGATCAGAAGGTCTCTTGCGGACGCCTTACTCATCAACAAAGATAGGTAAGGTTCTGGTGTTTGATGTGACCTTCGTTGATCTATCGTCTCGCAGACAAGTTGCATCTGTGATTTTGAACACTTACGGCTCCTACGAGATTGTTTTTGTTCAGGTGAGAATTGTCCATTGCTTGGTTCATTTGCACGATTGCTTACTTCATTGATAGGAAGCGGCTGGGGCGTTTGTACATGGAGAACCAGGAAACTTGTTGGAAGAGCAGTACATTCCTCTCTTGCCTTCAGTCATGGATGGAAAGAGAGATCAGGTTAGTTCAATCAGTGTTTTTTCTTGTGATGTTTTCTGAAAGTTCTGTTTGTAGAATTCCCTTATCCTTGTAAAGAAAGATGTATTTCTTGCATCTGCTGCTCAGAACATTACAGATGAGGTGCTTTACCTTCTGTAACTATTGCAATCTCACTATCAGCAGGTTCTCCAAGTTCACAAGAAGGCAACTGAGAGCACTCCCGGAGCCGTTTTATACCCCGGAGATCTTGCGGCTTATTGCATCGATGCCACCAACGGCAGGAAGTTCCTTCTAGCCTCGTTTCACGGAGATACCAATGGGCTGGCCACAGTCCCTATCGTCCGGGCTCTGCATGAAGTTGCCAGCACCAAGTACCCTGAGCGCATCCTCATCATCGGACTGGACGCGAACACCTACAAGGTGCACAACGACCAGTATCAGGGAGTCTCAGAGTTCCAGAGCTTCTTGGAGGAGAGAGGGTTAATCTCATGCTGGGGCCCGACACCCAATCCCTACAGCCCCACCACTTGCAACGCCCGTACGTTCCTTCAGCCCCAGCTGAACAAGGTGAGAAGGAGAAGATGTTTACGGTTCGGATGGCTGACAACTGGAGCAGGCGGTGAGAAGGGACGACAGAATAACAAAGGCAGACAAGAATCTCAAAGATTGGATCGTCTTCTCCTCGTCCCAGCTCGAGTGCCGATGGTAAGCGAGGACGCTCATGGTTGAGACCGAAGGTGACATGTTTGCAGTGCACACAAAGACAACACCGGAAAGGCATCCTACATCGAAGACATGGTCTTTCCTACCATGAACTTTCCTTCCGACCACGCCATCGTCGCTGCAACTGTCACTGTGAAAAGGAGCGAAGTATGATTAGGATGATCGACAATTTCGAGAATCTATTGTTATATATGCCAGTCTGATTAAATGAAGTTTTACATTCATCTCATGTGCTGTTTTCCAAGCGCTCCTCTCTCACTTGGCATCCTCTCCATGCTGACAGAGGCACGATATTGTCTGGGTTAGAAACTGCTGACTGGGTTATGCTATCTTCGGGGGTTAGGGTTGAATGATTTCATTCAAGTCTGTTTGTTTCACAAGATGTGTTAAATTCCTGAGGTATTTGTTCTACTTTGCCCGTATTCCACTTGGTTCACGCTATCGCAACTTTATTGCTCGCCATCGTGACCATCCGATTCAGCCGTTGCGACACCTGCCCCCGAGATAAGCATGCCTCCTCTCCTTGCATCTTGGCGCTTCTCTGGCATCAGGTTCTCACCTCTCTCATCCTCGGACGTCGCTGCGGGTTGTGATGCCACGAGTCGGCGATGAGAGCGATGTAGTCATGTGGGCTGATCAAGTCAGTAGATGAAAGTGTGGTGCGGGAGGAGGAATGCAACCAAGCAGGATGAGCAGAAGCAGAAGCAACGAGATTGGACGCAGCGGTGTGTTCGGATGGGATTACCATCCAGGAGGAGCCGTGGGAGGCAGTCGAAGTCTCCTTCCTTGAAACCCAACTGAGAAACGAGTGAGTGAGGAGAGAGGAGCAAGACAGGAGGTTCACCGATGCCCGGAAGCTGCATAGGATCCACGTCCCTCCATGGCTGCAGCGACAAGAGATGCGATGCGGAGATCAGCATGGGGATGTTGAGGTGAAGACTCAAGGTGCAGGGAAAGGAGGGAGGGGAAGAGCAGAGAGGGGGAAAGAGAAGGAGGAAGGGGAGTGGAGGAGGTATCGGGAGCAGGCAGGAAGATCACCTGCTCTAGTGTGAGCATCTCCCACAAGACGACGCCGAAGGAGTAAAGGTCCGACGACTCATCAAACTTCTCTCCTCGGAGCACCTGAGAATGTATGAGTAAGAAGAGGAAGAGAGGAGAGGAAGAGAGGAGAGGATCATGTGAGGTAAGAACAAAGCGAAGCGTGACGTCACCTCCGGAGCCATCCATCCCGGCGTTCCTGCTCGGTTGTGACTCGTCGCCACGTGAGTCGCATTTGTGCGAAACCTCGCCAGACCAAAGTCGCAGACCTTCACAGAGCAGCGCAAGAATCAGGCCAGGGGCAGGAGGAGGAAGGGGAGGAGGAAGGGGAAGGGGAGGAGCGGAGGACCTTAACATTGTAGTTGAGGTCGATCAGGAAGTTGTCCGACTTGATGTCTCGATGTACCACCGGCGGCTTCCTGTGGTGCAGGTAAAGAATCCCAGCGGCAGCCTGACTCGCTGCCCAGCATGTCAGAAGCATGAGCAGAAGCTGTCGACCCCTACCCACGCTGAGCTTGCGGGTCCAGTCCAGCGGCTCTGTACGAAGAACGTCATAGAGGGACATCTTGGGCAGATATTCCGTCACGATCGCCAGGTTGGGCGCCTGTCAAGGCAATCAGTCAGCACAAGGAGAACATCTCCATACGATGTCTAACTAGCGATAGCACTCAGAAGGGAAGGCAGAAGGACAAGATGAAAGATGGGAGCAAGGGAAGAGCGAGGGAGGAGGAAGGAGGAGGAAGGGCAATCCATAATCACCTTGGTGCAGGCCCCGACAAATTGAACGATATTGACATGTCGCATGCGGCTCATGATGTCGACTTCAGCTCGAAACTCTTTGATCTGCGGCGAGACATGAAAACAACCTTCACCCGACAAGAACTTCCTACTTGAGTTTCATCCAGTGCCCGCGTCACTCGCAGAACCTTGACAGCAACCGCTGAGGCTCTTTTAGTTCTTATGGATCCATCCAGGAGGCCAACCAACCTGACCCGAGCCATTTGGCCTTGTACACATCTCCGAACGTCCCTGACCCCAACAGCGTCCCGAACTCAATGTCGCTGCGGGGAAATGAGAATTCCCAACAAGCATCAACATCTCAGATAGACAGACAGAGAGCAGCTCACTTGTAGTCAACCTCCCACTCCATGTCTATTCCTAGAAGCCCATCCTCCCGCACTTGTGCAGCCGCTGTCGGTTCCTGGTTGACCTGATATGGAGAGGGCTGGGCCGAAGGAATAGGAGGAGGATCACTCTTGACCGACGCCTGTCGACGAGACTGTCTGCCTTCTGTGTAAGCAGGCTTTCTCTCTTCCTGCCTGCCTGCAGAGCTGTGAGGAGATATCGAACTCGGTTGTGTGTCTCCCGAAACGATCTGGCGCCGCGGGAGAGATTCAGCGTCTACACGACGATGTCAGCGGAAAAACACATGAGAAGCGGAGGTAAAATCAGGATGCAGAAAGAGAAAGAGCAGGAATCTGCAACAAGGCGGGATGGAGGGATGGAGGGATGGAGGGTGGGAGGGTGGGAGAGAGGGAGGGAGGGAGTGATGACAAAAAATAGAGAAAACGAGGGAGGGAGGGTGGCAAAAGAGCGAAGGAGGGGTGATGGTGCAAGAAGAAAGACAGGAAAGGATTCAGGAAGGGCATTGAGATCATACCAAAGTCAAGCCGATCTCCATCGCCGACCCCACCCGTCAACGGAGACAGCGTAGGAGCCATCTGCCGCACCTTGGCGCTGTCTGGCTGTTGTGGGGCTGAGGTGGAAGGTATCCTTCCCAGTCGTTCATCACGGCCCTTGCTCTGCTGCACTTGAACAAGATCCTTGAGGGAGCAATCCTTGAGGAAATCAATGATGTCCTCGTAGTACAATTCACGTGCTACATCTTCGGCTGTGCGGCCATTAGCGTCTTTAGCTTGCAGCATGTCAGGGTTGGCATGGTACACAGCCGCCACGGTCGGCAGGTGTCCACTCGACACAGCATGATGAAGTCCCGTCTTACCTTCATCGCAAGCCACCCGCATATTGGCACCCATTCGTATGAGGAGGGAGACCATACCGTCATGCCCGTTCTTCGCTGCGACATGCAAAGGGGTTTCACCCCCCGCTCCTCGAGCGTCGCTCTTGGCACCATGCGAGAGCAGCTTCGATGCAGTAGCGACTCTTCCATCAGACGCTGCAAGGTGCAGAGGTGTCAGCCCTTGTTGCGTCCTGCTCGTGAGATCCGCTCGCGCGCTGAGCAGCAGGTCGAGGCAGGCGTCGCCTCCAGGGAAGGAGAGGAAGCAGACCAGGTGTAGAGCACTCCATCCCTGACGGTCTTGGACATTCACATCGCCTCCTGTCTCCATGAACGCCCGTAGGATCTTCTCTGCTGTCCTCGTCGCCCCTCGCCCCTCGCCCCCTTCCCATCCTCCTCCCAAGCCCCCACGCATTTCGCAAACTCAGCGCGCTCACCTCAGGACTGGGTGATAGCTGGATAGCAGTGTATATCTGCTGCCTTTTTCGTTTTCTAGTATTTTATTGAGGCGGGTTTGTAGGCTTTATCCTCCCCCTCCTTTGTTTGCTCCGGTTTGCCCTTCTTTTTCAGTCAATAAAGCTTAGTATAGCAGTAGTGGCTGGCGCCCATGATAGGCCCAACGAGGCGTTGCGGTGCCGGGGCGGCAAGCAAGACCGTCAGGACAATGTCGCCGGAGGATCTGAGGAGAGGCTAAGGAGAGGAGGGAGGAAGAGGTTGGCATGCCGCTGAGCTAGTAGCTGCGACGGTAGCAAGGAAGGGAATGTTCTACTTCGATCAGTCATGCTAATGCCAATCGATCCCAAGACTTGTTGGGATTGTGTGCCGGTCGGAGGGTAGTTTCTAAGCTCATATCAACCGCCATGGGCTCCTGACTCTCATTGCTCTTATCCAAAGCCCTCAAAGCTGCCATGGCGCCACAGATCACAGAAGATCAGTTCATAAAGGAATCCATCATACCCACGCTGATGAGAAGCAACAAAGACAGGTCTTCCTTTGCATTTCACCTTGAAGAACGACAGATTCGAGCTTTGGCACAGATGCTTCATCGGTTGCATGTGGAAAGAGGAGATGTGCTATTTAACGCAGGCGATGCTGCTGATTTCCTAGCGCTCATAGTGAAAGGCGAGTTGTCGTTGCAATCCTTTGGTAAGGCGGTAATGAGTCTGGGTGAGGGAGAAATGGTCGGAGACGTGGAACTCTGCAGTCTGAATGACTCAAAAGTCTTGCGAGATCACACGGTAATTGCGGTTCAGGACAGCATCGTCGCTACCATCAACTATGATCTTTTTATCGACTTTGTTGAAGCTCTGGGACCTAAGCAAGCAAAGAAAGTGAGTCAAAGCCTCGCGAGTGCGGTGGTGAAGAAGATTCAGAAGGAAGACGACGAGGCTATGCTTGCAGACAGACATCGGTTGGAAAACGTAGGGACTCGGAGGAGGAACGCGATTTCTTACTCACCGTTTGACCGCACGCGAATAGCGCAAGCCAGGAAGTCAAAGGATTTGTCGAAGATCCAGGAATTGTACAGCCTCAAGTCTCATCCTCGTATATCAGACCCAGAGATGATGCAACTGATTGACAAGACTATGGCAAGAATTCCGTTATTCTCTGTGTTAGACAAAAATCTCAAGGAGATTGTACGTGGACTGTTTCACATGGTCAAGAAGTACAGAGACGACGTGATTTGGAACTTGGGTGAAGGTGTTGAATCATTCTTGATTGTCTTCAAAGGAAATTGTGCTCGAGTTGTTTCTTCTGTATCCAAGACTCAGCCGCCAGCGTCAGATGTTGCTGGAAAGATCCTCTCCTCAAAGTATTCGCAAGCTTCCTTCATAGGCTCCAGTATCTCGCGACGAGACTCTATTCGGCACTCAGTTGTCTCTGGTGAAACCTTACAGACTGAACCTTTGACAGCCGGACACTTTCAAGCAGGGATACAGAGCTCTTTCACAGGCGATGACCTCTCATTGAACTCTCATGAAAACGCTTCCGCTAAAGAACATAATGATGATGCACGGGATTCAAAGCATGAAGAACCCGCGACAGGGAAAAGCTCCATCAACTTTCAGACTTCCAGCTCCATGCTTCATAGAAAGGCAAAATTGAAGGAAAAGGGACCGTTTGAAGTTGTTTCGACGATCATGCCAAAGGAGGTAACTATAGAAATAATGTGGGCTTGTAACTCAACTAACGAATCGTTTGTTCAGTGGTTTGGAGAGCTTTCGCTTGTTCAGCCTTGCAAGGCCGATACCAGCATCCGGTCAATCAATGATGTTGTTCTTCTGAGCTTGTCGTCGCGAACCTTCCATGAGTTGAAGTTGGACTATGAAAAGCACCGACATGAAGTCAAGAAGAGCTTATTCCTTAACACACCTTTTGCTCAACATTTGGATTCGGATCAACTTGCCAACATTGTCGATGCTATGGAAGAAGTCGTATTTGGGGCTGGGATTAACATCAAGAACGAAGATTCTCTTGAGGATGATGTTTTCTATATCTTGGAGGAAGGGTTGGCAGAAGAAAGACAATATGCTGCTATGCGCAAGTTGGTTTCCAGAGAGCTAGGGCCTGGAGACTTTTTCTGCGAAGATGCACTGCTTTTGTCTTCAATTAGTGAAAACCCTCGCAAAAGGGTAAAGTTGCAGCCAAGAATCGATGCCAAATCAGAATGCAAATGTCTTTGCTTAAATCGAAACGATTTCCATAGATTGATAGGATCTTTTGAGAACCTCATGTCCAGCAAACTTCAGGCGTTAAACCATGCATCGTTTGACTCGACAAGGAAGCACCGATCAGCTATAGACTTCAAGGAGATTCTCGCAGCTGATACAAAGCAGGACATTGTTTCTGAGAACCACTCGAGCTCAATTCAGAAAGTTGATGAGAGTGCCAATGATGATGAGAATACTAGTACTTGCGTTCAAGATACCTCTGCTTCTCATCGAATGTCAGTGGATGACAAACAGATGAATAGAGCCGTGTCTACAAGACTTGATTCTGAACCAGATGACTTCCTTGGAATTGTTGAAATGCATTGCCAAGAAATGGTAGAGCAAGTGATGGAAGAAGTTCTCTCTATGTTTGAAATCATTTCTGATTCGACTCTTGAGCGTCCCAGCTCAAGTAAATCAACTCCTCGAGTGTTGGACAAGCAAAGTGTGCAGAGCAACAAGTCGGATGGAATACATTCAATCTTCCAAGAACAAGGCGTATCCTCGAGGCCGTTGACAACGAGCTCGTTTGTAAACAGAGGAGGAGGCGTCTCCATGTTTCCTCAGGGAGAACACGATACTCCCTTGTTCCGTTCGCCTTCAAGCACACCCAATCCCAGCAGGGCTCAGAGCAGAGCGCAAAGTCGAGGACAGCTTTTCAGCCCCAAGTCGATGAGCCGGAGGATGAGCAGCCGAGGACACGTTGGTAGCCGAGGGAACATTGCCAGCCGTGGAAACATTGCAAGTAGGGGAAACCTGATATCTGCCGGAGGAATCGTTATGTACAATGATGGGGAGCTCTTCTCTCCAAGAAACGATGCCGGCAATGGAATTGAGTTGTACATGATTGATGATGAGGCACTTGGTGAGAGATTTCTGCGCGGGCCAACTCATCGGCTTACTTTGATTTCCAACAGATCAAGAATCTGCAATTCAAGACACCATGGAACCATATGCACCTGTGGGTCAAATTGAAGTGCACGATAAACCAGGAGCTATGGATGAAAACAGAAAAAAGCTAAACAAATTGACGACTCCAATTCCCAAAAGCAAGAAACTTCCAAGCGTAAAGGTATGATGTCTGCGAAAGAAAGTTTTATTCACTTGATTACAGCAACAAGCCTCGCACGGCTTAAGCAATGAAACAACACCGAAGAAACGCGGCTCACTTGCTGAACCTGTGAAGCTAAGGTCAGCTACGAAGGGACTAGACCAGGTGGGTCCTTTGCCAAGCCTGTCATTTGCGATGCAAATGAGATCGACGCATCTTTACAGAAACGAGCGCAAAAGGCAGGGCGACTAGAGCGTCTTCCTGTAAGAAGCGTAAGTAGAGAAGTCTCGACGGTAATGCCCTCCCAGCTGGTTCAATCGGAAACTCTGCTCAGTGTGCAGCAAGCTCTCAAAATGTACTCCTCTTCGCTTGACGAGTACGACGACCTGCCCTCCCCTCGCGAGCTTTCCCTGGAGATGAGATCCAGCTTTGCGACTAAGGTGAACTCTGTTGATTCTGCTGTTAACACCCAGCGCTCACTGACTCTCAGAGAATTTATCGAGAGAAAGGAATCGAACTTTGATCCTGATACAGTGCGCTCGAGCTTGTCGCCATCTTGCAGTTGAAATACCAGTTGAATCATCTGATCGCATCAGATTATTGTACTGAAATGAATGCCCGACTGCACTACCGTACTGTCTCCGAAAGCCTGAGCGGTGAAACTTGATCGGACCATCTCTGACTGCACATCCGATGATGGCCTCGGTACCGTTACGTTACGACGGTTATGTGGTCAGATGCTACCGTTGTAACGATTAGAAGCTGCTTGGAATGATGATCACGTTGCCCCAATCACATGTAGGCGGCACAGCTCAAGTTTGATTGTCTCGCTGTGAGGAGGTTCCTATGAGGTCTTGTGATAGTTGGACATGTGCTTGTGTTGCTGACTTAGCACTGTTGGATTCTACCGAATCACACTCAGATAGATTCATTTCATGATCAAGACAAACTCGGATAGATGCATTGAAGTTTACGATCAGGACTGGTGCAGACAGTGTGAGCATGTTTCACGGGATGATTGTGTGAAGATACAGAAGCGAAGATGGGTTCAATGCCAAGCTCTGTCGCCGGGAATTCATGGCGACGACTGTCTGTCATTTTCGATGCTAAGTGGCCTAAGAAAGAACCCGACCCAAACAGGGCAGTCATTCTCGCAGAGAGAGACTATCACTTCATGCCTAACAACGCTATCCTTACCTACTTCCGCACGGACTGGTACGAGCAGCTTATGGATGACACTCCTCAAAAAACTCCTGAGGTGCAGACTGACGAACAATCGTCCAGCACGGACTCATCCTTGTTCGATGAAAGTGTGCAGGAAAAAGTAGGGACTCGAGTAATCTTGTCCTCCAAGGAGGGGGTTATCAAGGTATATGAGTCTCAAGCAAAGCAGCTGATGCATCCAAGTGGAGTGAAAATGACCCTACGCAAGACAATTGACGCGCATACATGTCCTGTGGTTGGGCTGGGAGTAACTCTAGATGGGAAAAGAGCTATTTCCACAGATCAAAATGGAAGGTTTGCCATTTGGGATCTCAATTTTTGTGTTGTTCACCAATACTGTGATACGTCAATCAAGAAAGCATTTTGCTGTGACATTGCTGGTGATGGATCTATCTGCTTGATTGCAGGAAGACAAGGAGGAGAGCTTTGGAACCCGAAAGATGGGCAGTTCATCACATCTTTGGGAACCAAACAAAAACCTCCAAAGAACTTCTGGAACAATCTCGCAATCCATGAGAAAGTGCTATTCAAGCAGAAACTTCATGAGCTGGGTCTTAAACCATGGCCGGATACTGAAACACACTCTGACGTCATCAAGTGCTGCAAGTTTCAGCTTGTTTTCCCGCACTCCAAGCTCATCACTGGTTCCTGGGACAACTCCTCAATCTTGTGGGACGTCGAAGTGTCCAAGGGAATACAGCGGATGGCTGCACACACCGACAGAGTTATGTCAGTTGCAAACTGTTTCGACCCAAATGTCTGCGTGTCAGTCTCGTGGGATAAGATGGTATGCATTTGGGACTTTCGAGTGTCAAGACCGGTTCACATTTTGTCTGGCCATTCGTCTCGTATTCTGACTTGCTCGTTGAGCTACTCTAATGTTTATGAGTCTGTTTTGATGACGGGGGGTGAAGCCTCTGAACTAAAACTGTGGGACTTGAGGAGATTGCAGGAGAGAAGTTTGTATGAATATCATCAGGACACTGTTGTCGCAAGTACCTTCACGTCTACTGGTGAATATGCTGTAACGGTAATTAGAAAATTACAAGCAAAAGCATTCTTTGTGATTTCTATTCAGGTTGGACTTGACGAAAAAGTTTTACTATGGAGGTCAAGAGACCTTGTTTCAGTCAAAGCCAATATCATTGCTGGACAAGTGGAGCATGACGTCCTTGCTGTTATGAACTTGCGGCTTGATATCCATGGTGATGTTGAGAGTGGAAAGAGACATCTGAGCGAGATGTCTGCCCATCTTTGTTCAGACAAACTAGCTGGAAGCAGGTTTGAACAAGGAATTCCTGTTTCCATACAGAAGTATTGATCGATGACTCCAAGTTCTGGCTAACATTCTCACAGATGGATCGTGAATCGTGAAGGCGTTACTACAATTTTGTATCCAGAAGACAAGAAACTTGATGAATTTGGATTAGTGGATGGTGTAGAAATCAAAGTTTTCTTAGTTGATGAAAGGTGAGATGCTCCTATTATTGTGAATGTTGTTTGATATTAAGCATTCGCAGTCAAAAGAAGAAGTAGCATGCAGATGTTTTGGAATCAGGTAGTGCATACGAACTGTTCGAAAAACGTTTGTACGTAAGAATTTATTAACAAGATGCTTTTCAATGAAGAAGATGCTTTCCTCTCTATATCACATGATCATAAATCAGTCCAAGTGATCGATTCCTTGCTCGCCTCCAAGTCTGGAGCATCTCGCTTGGCGAGCTATTCCCACAGGTTTCCACTTTTGAAGAGTATTGATTGTGCATACAACCTTTCATGCGACGGCTGTAAAACATGGGAGGGTGAGGACATTCAAGTGTTGTTGAGATCTCTTGCTCGATGTTCCTGTCCAACTGTTCCAACAATTCTCCAACCGAATTTTCTGACTTCATCTCGTCTTCTAGTTCTCTGTCCAATAAAGCTCGATACTGGTCGCAGGAATGCGTTTCTCCCCTTGGAGATGCTTTGAGAACAAGTTCTGTTTGGTGCAAGACATCGGTTGAAGACAAAATTGATTGCATAGTAGGGACTTTTCAAAAAAATAAGATCAATGCGCTCTGAAGACAAAGTTTAAATTCAAAGACCCCCTTGTCGGTTTGCTCTCTGTTGATTCTTTTTCTGTTGATTCTTGTACAAGTCGGCTTGCTTGCTTGTTGAAGCACCTGATAGGAGGAAGCTTCACCTCAGACAATGCCAAACAATCGACGTGGCTCAAGTGCACAGATGCTTAGAGCCTCGGAATGCATCCCTGGAGAGGACAGCAACAGCTACAATAAGGACGACGTAGGAGAATCATGAAGAAGACAGCAAGAACCTAGGACTCGTGGATGGCAGCAGGAGATAAGCGAGATATGGCTACGCTCAAGGGGAGATTGGAAGTATCACCCCTGAAGTCATGGACATGGGAGAACAAGGGGTCTGATCAAAGAAGACAGTACTGTCATGATCATCTTAGCGGAGGACATACAAGGAATGCACGAGACCACCTCCAAGCATGCTCCTACGGAGACACAGGACCTGTCAAGGTCAAGGGAGCAGCTACATCAACTTCACAGAGAGCATTGGATGAGAATCGAAGACCTCGTCATGTCAAGCCTATGACTCTTTCTCAGGGAACCCTCAAGGTACGGAACCAGGCCTCGGACCGGTCGAAGAATCATATCGCAGATAAGAAGCGTAGAGTACCGGTAGTCGTAGTTCCTAGGACCAAGCGGACCCTATTTTAGGGACCGAGGAAGAGGAAGAAGGGCCGCACGCATTGGCAGGACAGGGAAAGGAGAACGAGGTGTACGGTCTCTGTGAGACTGGATTGCTTGAAGTAAACAAGCTTGACCATCTATACCAATCTCTTATCACCTCCGTTTGTTCTCTGTATCCTGATATCATTCCTGCGCGGCCACCATTCGTGATATCTATTACCACTGCTACAGAAACTTGCAGTCGGTGCTATCACTGTCTACTTCGGGTGTCACTGCTACTGTGACTGTGTCACCGTCTGTGGAGAGAAGGTTACTGGGAACTTCAACATTGCTGTTAAAATCTTTGAGTTCTGTTCTTGACACTTGATGCCAGTGGCTCGCACTGGGAGATCCTTGCGAGCAGCTTGTGCCTGATGCAATTTATTGGTGAAACCCCTTGTAAAGCATGCGGCCCCTCCGTCCTCCACATCAGCAGACCTTGTGATTGGATATGTAGAGGAGTCTTTTCGAATCCCAGTGACATCACTCTGCCTTCTTCCCGAGAAATTCTGAGTGAATGATATCCAGATACGAAATCCCATGCATTCGTATCTTCACCAGGTTATGAAAAGACGAGTTTCCGGCTCTACTTCCGTAAAAGGGGGACCCTTCGAAGGAGTCAGTTTTCCTTGCCAGAGGGGGTGAGGGTGCCGCCAAGAAGTCGGAGATCACGAGGGTGGTAACACCGTCGACCTTTTTGAAATTTTTGGCGTCAGGGGTGATGGCCATGCTGTTGTCAGCGCCGCCTTTCAGGTTCTCACATCATCTCAATCAGAAGCCGAATCATGGCCCAACTGCCTTCCAACATGAGCATGGCCATCCCCTCAAAGAATCCAAATCGTTCATATCGTGTGACAATTTCAAAGCGTTGCTTGACATCCATGTCGATGAAGCAATCCACGGAATTGATTTTCCCGGGGATGTTACATCATCCATGAATTCCGTTCAATTCAAACAAACTGATCTCGATGATAGCCATCTCGAACTGGAATCTTACATCAAGCACCTTCCCAGAACCCCAATCCAGACCTTAGTTTGTCCTAGTCCTCCAATGAAGTTTGAGGGAAGCAATGGAACTAGATGCAAATCTACCAGGTTGGCAAAACGCGTGAGCGAGAGTGCTGAAATGGTCGCCTGGAGATTAGCACGAAATCGTGCTGTTGGAACAGACTTGACCGAAGAGATTTTGTGAGGCAAAAAAATGATTGTAATGAAGATGTTGAGAACCATTCCTCAATCTTCCCGAGTCAAGGAAACTGTTTGAATAAAAGGTGTCGAACCGCAGACCTTTCTTTTTAATCTCCATGGTCATGAGCATACATCAACCCACTATCTGCTATACAATTCTTTCACAACATTGTCTTGACGCTGCTTTTCTCACAGCATTGTTGTAGTGGAACACGATGTCGCATGCTGTACATGATAGTTGCTGTCACTGTTGAGGATCTTTTATCACTAGTCCAGATGATACTCCAAATCTTGAATCATTGAAAAATCTGATTCAATGTCTAGAATCTGGGTACAAGCTAAAAGGCCATTCAAGAAGTATACGATGTCCATGTCAACGGAAATTGACATGCTGCAGCGTGGAATGAATTTTATCAGATTCCCTCGTTCTACTATGTAATGTTGTCCACATGCTATTCCCAAGTCTATCCTGCATCATCGTCAATCGTTTTCTTAGGTAACGCAGTCCCTCTCATGCTCTGGAAAACGTTTTCGGCCCTCGTCACTTTAATACTAGAGAGCGTTGAAGTTTGTTTCCTAGTGTATCACAATTTATCGAGGATGCAACTAATGCTTGGAGCCAGGGAGATCCATCCCAGCACACGAGACTGCATGCACACCTAGGACGCAGTAAGAAGAATACATTGACCAAACAGAGCAAGACGCCTACCACTGCAGTCTCTGTGTTTCACAGCTGCTTTAGGCTCTCGGGCTTGAATGATGCTTGACAGTGATTCACTCGCAACATTTGGTGGGACATACATTGCTTCAGAAGAAGCACGGTCCTCAGTTGGACTGAAGCAGATCATTCAGCTCATTCAGTGAAAGGAGTTTCAACTGAACCTTTTAGGATAAACAGTGGCCAACCATTGCTTGTCTCCGCCAGTCTTATTAACAGCAACAACCTTGTTCAGAATGAAGAACATCCTGCAAAACGAAAACAAATGAGAGAAAAACAACTTTGTTACGGCATAAACGAAAACAGCAATAAATCTGGTTGGAGCAAATGTAGAATAAAGATGCCGTAGAGGCCAGACAAAAGTAGAAACCATACACGACTCTACATAAATCTGCGGAAGGTTCGTGTCGGGACTCTAGATCCATTACATCTTTGTCGACCCATGCAAAGTCACGAGGATCTCAACAAGTGGAGGAGGAAGGAAGGATGGTAATGGGAAGGGGTGTAAGGGAAGGAAGGGGGGGGGGGGGGGGTGAGCAACGGGGATAAGGAAGATGGGAGGACAACAACATTGGAAATGCTTGGGAGAAGGAGAAAGCAGGCTGTGTAGACAGCAGGTTCAAAGAGCCATCAACAAATCATTGCGACACCATCAGAAATAGAAATTCGGTTACGCATATTTTGTAACGGCACATAAAAGCTGTTCTTGGAATGCAAGATGACGGCAGACGAGACGAGGACGAGTTTCAAGCAGCTCGCTCAGGTGTGCGAGACAGAGACAGACCGTGAAAGGCAGATCAAACTTGTTTTCGATGAAGTTGCTCTCTATGAATATGCCAGATGCGAAGCTGCTGATGATGATATCCTATCACATCTCCTCCATAGCATGCAGGTTTTTCCGAGAAGCAAGACGATTCAATGTTATGGCGCTGGGATCCTGTGGAAAGTTTCTCTTTTCTCCCAAGAGTGGAAGGACAAGATTGTATCTCTTGACGGCATTCGGATTGTCTGTGAGTGCCTCAAATTCAACATTCAGTGCCACAAATGCTGCCAGCATTGCTGTTGGTTGCTTTCGTCCTTGGCATACAAGAACTACTCTCGCTGCGAAGTAATCGCACAGTGCAATGCTATCGAATTGATAACTGATATGTTGAAGTTGCATTCAAAACATGTATACGTATTAGAGGCCGGCTTCTCTGTACTCAACAATCTTTCTCTCAAACGCGAACTGACGGGCAGCGACTCCAACGAGATGATGATAGCCAATGAAGAATCGCAGCGGCGAATGCAGATAGACTCATTGGGAGGTGTTCAACTTCTTGCAGATGCCTTGCAAATACATAAGAACAAGAAATTCGTTGTCAGAAAGGCTGTTAGTGCGCTATCTTACCTTTGTATTGGTGAGGAGGAAATCTTTGAGAAGCTTATTGAGCGTGGAAGTTTGAAAGATATCTTTTGCGTCCTGGAGACTCATACCAAAGATAAAAAAGTATCCCGTAACTGCCTTGCTTTGTTGGGACACATTTTGAACAATCCGAAGCTCTTATTACAAGTATTGAGAGGTTACTCACAGAATCCTGCTGTTCTCACTTATTTTTATGAGGTACTGTTCCTTTCTTTGCAACATGTTCAATATAACCGATATTTGCAACATGTTCAATATTACCCAAGAATCCTTGCAATGTTTTGATTGGGTCTTTGCAGATGATTGCTCGTAATTTGGAAACAGACAAATTTGATGAAGATTGGAGGAATCAGGTAATTGCCTATAGAATTGTATTTGGAATAGAAGTGACTGATTGGTCTCAGTTTGGGCAGCTCATTTTGGAAAATATTGAAATGGTCTTGTCACATACGAGGTAGCCCCATACCTAAAACTATACAATGCTAACGACAACAAGCAGCAATGGGCTTTTAACTACGCACGCATTGTCATGCAAGAATGCTATGCAAAAGAAAGAACAACAGTAAACGTGAAATATTTTGTAATGTAAACACGCATTTAACGTATTCAAATCGGTTTAAAGTGATTGAATAGTGTTCCTGTCTTCCGAACGCTGTAGTTTTTGTTGTTCTTGCCAACGACATTGTGCTTCCTGGGAGGTTGATTCGTTGTGGAATTCATTCCTGTCAGATTGTTGATAAGCACCTCAATTGCCTGCAAGTAAGACTATGAGACAATTACAAAGTTTGTATTAGCAAAACTCACCTGCTCAACGTTCAAATTTGATTGTTTCAATGCCAACCGGATCTTTTGCTCATCCTCAAACCCCATTTCCACCAGCACTTTGACAGACTCATCAATCGAACTATCCTTTCCGTGGGTGGTCTGTAAAGAATCCGATTTCAGCCATTTTGACATGCAATTCTCTTCTGATGCAACAACTTTCCGCTTTTTGTGGAGAGTCGAATCTGAGGTGACCTGATTCACGAGTGGGATGGGAGCTGCAGATTGATCCCCGCTCGAGTGCGCGACACGTGACGATCCATTAAAAAATTGCATGATTCCAAGATTTTTCCCCGTCTGGGTATCAGCATTCCTCTTGAGGGTTTCATCTCCATAAGCTGTTGTCAAATGCGAATCCGATATGTGTTTTGGAACCAGAAAGGACATTATCGAGTTATCAGACGATTCTAGGAAGTCACCCGCTCCTATCGCAAGTCGGCAGCATGGATACAAATCTTTTACGCGACTCAAAGTTGTTCGTACAGTTTCTTCGAGGGCCCGACAGATAGATTCCGGCGTACTTGAGTCAAGAAGTACGCTTGAAGGCATGGGGCAGGTGCGAGATTCCAAATACTTTCTTCCTTTCTCTTGGAAACGAGTATAATGCACAGTAAGATGTCGCGGCTTGCGACATTTCATCTGTCTCTCAGCAAAAATTCTCTTTGCTAGGTCCGCACAAAGCATCATAATCCAGCAATCCAACCCTGCTTCATTGTAGATGGGTGCAAAGCTTTTGAATGCTAAAATGCTTTTGCTCTTATCCCGTTCCTTAACTGGGTCATCATCAACCCCACGAACAACTTGATATATCCACTTTCCTTGCTTTTCTCCGAAGATTCGCTGCAAGACCTCGGAGCTATACTTCTGTACATCGGCAGCGCACGGATCCTTTCCATGCAGCTGCAGCATATTGAGCTTGCTGCACAGCTGGTTTCCGAACTTTCCTCCTAACCCACGAATATTTTTCAAAGGTAGTTGCTCCATCAATGACTGTACACCTTGCACAGGAACGATCGTCTGCTGATTCGGTTTGTGTCGTGCGGAAGCTAGCTTGGAAAGCATTTTGTTGTGACTGATGCCTCCGCTGCAGGTAAAACTTGTATGTTCCAGCACCCCTGCCCTCGCCGCTTGGCAGATTACAGCTCCCAGAAGCAGCTTCAGATCCTCCTCTTTGGCCGTATCTATGGTACCATAAGATTTGAACTCCTTGCTCGTGCGTTCAAGATCCTCAAAAGATGAGATGTTGCAAAACTTCTCACTTATTTCATCGAATCTATCATTCGTTTCGTTCAACCCATGTTTATCCGCGTCATTCTGTTCAAGATCAAAAATCCTTCTGTACAAATTATTTACAGTTTTTGTAACATCAATATACGCCTCGTCAATGCTCGCTTTCTCAACTATCCCATATTGTTGCAATACTTCGAACACTTCCATCGAGGCATTTCTATATCTTTCTAGGCTTACTTTCCTTGGAAGGTCATCCCTTTTCTCGTCTTGTTTCAATTGTTTGTCATTGGTATCGCCTTCAAAAGTTACAATTTCGACATGCACCAAGTGCAAATCAGGGCAAATCTTCTTTGCTTCTTCTACCCGCATGTGGCGTGTAATCCCTCGCGCTCGAGCAGGGTAATTAACTGCAATGAGTCCTTCCCATTGCTGCACAGCCAGCGGCTCCTCTCGAGAAATCCCGGTCCTTCTATGCTCCACTTGCGCATAGAATGCGTCCATGTCGATGTGTAAGATCACGCGGTTCACGAGCGATCGATAAAGCAGTGAGTCCATTCCAGGCTCAGCGACTCCAGAAGAGACCCTGGTAAGAAGAGCCAGCAGCAGAACAATCGTCAGCTTGTTGATGCTGGGCCAGTCAGAGAGCTTGGCAGGCTCAATCTCTTCGCATGATCCTCGTGGTCTTGACAACCTTCTCTTGATCTTCAAGTTCTCAGAGTGGAACAGGCTCCCCCGCCATGCTGCATAGCATAGCAGACATCACAGGCTGGATTTCGCGGGAGCAGAAAGGGACAGTTACAGCGGTTATGTGAAGGTATCAGTTAAGTTTGGGAGACAGCAGTTGGCAGGATTAGATTTGGTTCTCGCTGTCTTTTCTCTTCTCTCGGGCGGGCCGGCTAATTTTGAGTAAACTTCTGAGAAATGTGGCTTGACGGAAATAGAAGCAAGCCTCGGAAGCGCAACCATGTTTGACCATCTGAGGAGAATGTCGCGTTTGGACTTGCTGGGCGCGCGCTATTACGACAATGTAAGCTATGCTAGACATTGTCTTTGATTCTTATTCGATACTCTTTCTTGGTTTTCTCATTCATGGCTAAATTTTTCTTGTTTTGGGTGGATGACTAACTGTCGTTCATTGCAGACTAACGATGGTCTCGATGGGAACAATGGTGCAACAGAAGCCATGTGAGCTCAATTTGTTTTATTCTCCTGTCTGACTTTGAGAGTTTAGGGGCTTTCAGAACAATCGTTATGTTGGAGATGTTCGCATGAGCTCCAGTACCAACGATGACATCGAAGACTCTCCGGTTTTCATCTAGATGGCTGTGAAAATGATTTGAAGGCTGGACTGGAGTTGTGCTGGGCAGGCCAATGCCAGGAATGACAGAACACATTGTATCTTGGAATAGAGCGGGGACAGGCAATAGAACAGGAAGAAATGTTAAAGATAATGAAAGAGATCTTCGTTTGGTAGCTCTATGCGCTTGGTGTCTGATCGGTTTTGTCGCAGTACTCTGCGTCTCGATGCCTTCGGATGATACCTATCGCACCCATTCGAGCATGTTGTCAAAATTTCCTCAGTCGGTTTCGATGAAATCACTGTTGAGGCTGATGCAACATGATGAACCTCGATCACGGAACAATGAGCGAGACCTGGGAACTTTAGACTCGCGACCAACCAAAGGTAGGATGGATCAGATTGATTTCGCACAAAGTTCTGCTACTACGTTTCCCAAGGCATCCGTGCATTTTGATAGACAACCTCGGCATCAATATTCGCCACAGCCATCGGATACAAAATTTAAGAAGTTCTTTCAGAAGGTCGACCAAGAAATACATGCGCTTTCTTCGAAGTATTCATACAATGATGTTCCTTTGAGCCGAAAGGTGTGATATACTTGCCTGCATCTAGTTTTTGCCTATTCGTTAAGTCTTGGAACAGGAGGGGAAATACCCAGATTTTGACAGATCAATTACCCAAATACACCAAACTCCTAAGAAGACAAAGGATGGCCTGACATCTCAGATGTTTCAGGGCCTGTTGAAGGCGAACATGCAGAGTGCAACACTTTCTCAGATCATGAATCGAGTTGGACTAGAACAAAAGAAAATTCCTGGCTCAAACTTGCTTCATACCCTTCTTACATCCGAAGACTCGCGTTTTGACGAATTATTGCAGAATGAGTGAGTTTCGGCATTGACCATGGTTAATCAATCAAATCTGATTGCTCTTCTTTCAGCAGAACCAGGCAGGTTTGTGAACAGCTCCATGGCTTGCCTCAACTTGTAGGAGTTTTTGATTCGCTTGTGGAAAAACTGAAGCTCCAAAACCGCACGCTTGAGCATGATTCTCAGACTTCACGAGAAAAAGAAATTACACATTTGGAAGATGTCGACGACTCTTTGCGATACTATCGCTCTGAACTGGAAGCGAATGGAGTTTTGAGAAGTGAGGTCCAGTACCTCCAACATACTTTCAAGAAAGCAGATCAGGTTTATCAAGCAGAACTGGAGAGTAATTCGAAGTTTTTCTCAAAGGTTGCAGTGAACAAATTTGATTGATGCCTGATGTTTCCTACAGCTCAAGAGCAGTGAACAGGAGCTCCAAAGAGATAGAGACATTTCATCACAGGTTCTTGTTGGATCTCTCGCAAATCGGTGTTGAGTTGATTTGCAGATCCTTTCCTTGATTCAAAAATCGATTTTTGATGCGGATAACCAATCATTGTCATGGATCCCAAAAGCTCAAGGGTTGGCCAGAGAATTCAAATCCGATTTTGATCTTCCTAATCCAAGGAAAGCGCTTTTGAGGTGAATTGAGAGAAAACAAGAAAAGAATGACTTCTTTATGCAGTTTCAATACATCGAGATCAATTCAAGTTCAACAAAGCCTGCAGGCAGACCTTGATGATATCAACCGAATTATCATCGAGCATGAAAATGAGCATGCAGACCTGCTTGGTGAAGAATCAAGCTTGCGTAGACAAGTGAGAATTATGTGAATTGCTCGGCATGAATTCTGACTCCTCTCAAGGTTGAGAAGAGGAAAGAAAAGCTTCGCGAGGTTTTCCCAATTGCCACGCATCGTGCCAGGGTATTAGAAGCTGCAAAAATGGATTTGCTCTTGAAGGAGAAATCACTACACAAAGCCATCGATACACGGCTGAAGGAGAAGGTCGCATGCTTGAGAATGAAGTTATCTGTTGTAAAAATGATGCAGGCAAGGCTGGGACTCAAGGTACTTGTCCTCCTTCAAGAATTGGAGGCGGCGAAAAAGCTGCGACATCGAACGCAGCTGATTATCGAGTTCTGTCGAGGAAACTCAGTGGAGGTGTCCAGGGATCCGTTGTCCGCGTCTCCTCATGGTGGAAAGAAACATCCTACCAGTACGCAAACAAGTCGGAAGTCTTCAGTATCCCCCAAAGAGAAGGCTGTAGCATTGCAAAGACCTCAATCTGACGCCGATATGAGGATGGAGAAGCAACTTTCAGACGAGATTAATGACGACATTCGAAGTGAGCGCTTGATAGAGAAGAAAGAAGACTCGGGTATCGCATCTGTGGCCTCGATGATCATCGATAAGCCATAAGTATATTCGGTTCATATCATCCTTTAACGTGTGTGCAATGGATGAAGAACTCTCTTTACTTCTTGTCACGATCAAAGTGGACTGGCATCACCAGCTACACTGACATGTGTTGTTCTCTTCACTCCCAATCGGCCCAGTCATCATCTTTCTCGTCCTGCGCAAGAGAGTCACTCCTGTGCATGCTGGCAATTCTTTCCAGCCACCTTCTCAGCTGACTCCTGCACCTCTGCTTTTTCCCTTTTGACCTCCTCGTGACTGACGAAGACAGTAGAACCCGACGATTCATCCGATCCATTTGCAGAGCAAGTCCCGTCTATGCATGTAGACGTTGACTTGCCCAGCAGAGCGGATGGCAAATCATCCTGCTATTCGAATACGTCATGCGCAACAGTTGAGCACCTTGTTCTGAACCTTGACATCCTGACTTCCTTCAGTGGTGTCGCCCATGTCCTGAAGAAACACATCAAAGTTCCAAATGAAATCTTTAATTACAATCAGACCTTCTCGTTCCCTTTTTGCGTTTCAGAGTCACTCTCAAATCTTTCATCAGTTTTATCGTCTCCAAAATTCTCCTGCTCCATCATATATACCGATTTCTAAATGAAAGAGTGAATCACTGTGCACACCTCAGATTTCGAAATAGGCTCGGATGTAAAAAGAGATGTCTCTGCATCTCCAGCATCTGTTTGTTTCGATTTTGGGGCTTGGTCCTCGCAATGCACATCCCGTTCTACTGGATCCGTCTCCGGGACCTCCACTTGGTCTTCCTTGCTATCTTTGCTTTCAGATTTGCTTGCTGGGAATCCGGCTTGATTTGAAGGGAGGGATGCTGTTTCATCCTCATCCCACTTGAAGTCTTCATCGTCAAACAGCTGGGCTGCCTATGATTGGCACCATCGGAGAGGGATGTGGTCAGTCTCTTTCTTGCGCATTCTGATGTACCGTGAGAAACTTGTGCTTGCGAGCTTCTTCATCCGCAATTGACTTCGCACCGAAGAAGTAACGGGCCCAGAACAGCTTGTACGTGACTATTTCCTGTGTGAAACCATCATAGGCACGACTTCCATCATAGAGGCTACGCCAACCGGAACTAGCTCATCGTGATATGAGCGTACAGACTCCACATCCTGTAGAAGGTCGCTGATCTCCATGGAGAGCTTTGATGCATCAAACCCCTGGTCGAGTTCAGCAATGGAAGGCGACTCGCATAAATTTCAACCTCGAGGAAGCAGGCAAAGGCGTCATGGTCGGCTGGATCGTTTGTGAATGTTTCTTTTGTATTTTGTAATGAGATAAGCTTCGGGTTAACCCTGAGCAACTGTTAGTTGCGAACTTTCATATCATGATCATGACAGGAATTACCGATTGCTCTTGCTACAATCACTTTGTCTGGACTTTGGAAGCTGCTTAGCTTTGTGATCACTTCCACTTGTCTGTTTTTGGCATTTTTTTGGGAGGGGAGGCATATGAAATCAGACTTATCAGAGTTGCAGTGAACTGCAACTCACTTTGTTGGCCAGACTTTTCTCGATAGTGCCGCGTGTTTTCGCAACTGCTTCGGTTGTATCTTTGGAAACAACTGATGCAAACTCACCTGTGATGTACAAAGGTCACACTCGGAGACGAGTTTTGCAACAGCTACCAATGTCTCGCTTGTATACTTCCATGAGGTCTTTGCTTTTCTCTTTGATTGACGCTAGCCATCCACCGACACCCACTATAAAGGTCAGCAATCTCTCAAAACAGTATCATGGATCATGCAATATGGTTTGTTTACCTTCCTTGTCATTGGCCTCGTCAGTGTTTCCAGTCAAACGATTCAAGAAATTCATTGTCTGCCTTGCTGTTACATGTTGAAAACCCCATAAAAGGAGGAGAAGGACGGAAAAGTCTATTTGTAGCAGATCATACAGAAGTCTATCTATTTCTCATCGCATCTAATGAACTGTTTTCAATATGTCTATGTGTTTCTCGCTGCATGTCATCAAATGTTCTGCATGTACGTTCTAGATCAATCAGGGGTTGGGGTTTAGGGTTTAGGCAGCGCCAGGTATTTCAGGCAGCGCGCCCGCCGCCGGCCGGCCGGCCCGCCGGGGCCCGGTTAGGGCTTAGGAGAGGCATTGAACTCTTCTGACTGAGGCTGAGGAAGCTGAAGGGAGGAGGAGTAGTTGGCGACCGAAGGGGTTTAGGGTTTAGGGTTTAGGGTTTAGGGTTATGAAAGTGTTCGCAACATGCTGCGAGAGAGTGAAGAGCTTCGCGAAGCGATTTCCAGGCTCCTAACAGTAGGACAGCTCAGGCTTGCAAGGCTGTGACGTGAGCTTCTACAAGAAGCAATGACTGGATGGAGTGACGCATCCAGACAATCCGGTTTCTGCAGCAGATGGAGGAAGCCAAGAAGGAGAAGGTTGAGACAGCAAGAGAGTAAAGCGATCATGTGGAAGGCTCCGTATAGATCCGAGATAGCGAGTGCTGATAAGATCCCGGTGACTATTTCCTTCCTCCGAGGCTCCGCAATGCACAAGCGGAGAAGCTCTGGCAGGGAAGAGAGGACTTCGCGATCGATGGTCGCAAGTTCACAGCTGTACATGTGAGCATCGTGCACGATCGATCTTTCAAGATTCGAGCCAAGAGAGGACCCTGGGGCAAAGGGGGCAGCTTGGCAGAGCTGACTCACCTGCTAACCTTGGGCGGCATGACAACGGCTGAGATAGCTGCCGTCTATCGCTATCAGCTGCTGCGCCAGTCCCTTGCAGCGGTCCAACTCCAGCCGCTGGCAGGCATGCTGGTCGCTGGGGCGCCAGGACAGCAAGTCCACAAAGGCTTAGGTCAGAAAGGCTTCGTCGCTGTAGGGGCCAACGTCATCTGGAGACAGAGGGAGGTGGAGTGGATCATCTCCTCGAGCTGCCCAGAGGCGAATGATACAGCATTTCGAGCTTTCCGAGAGAGCGAAGCGATGGAGGGAGTACACCTGACTCTGTTCAGCGAGGACCCGAAGATCAGAGAGGCGCTCGCAGTCGAGTTGACAGCTGATCGCTTTGTGTCCAGAAATAAGTTGAAGAAGGCATCAAGGATGCAGAAGAAGGCAGGCGGCAAGGACGGCAAGGAGATCAAGATCATCATCAAGTCGACGGCGGCATCTGGTCGCTTCACGAGGAAGGAGATGGAGGGGCTGTGCAACGGCGGCAACACGTCTATCGCAAGAGTCAAGAGAGTCTTGTTGGAGATCGCTAACAGGCTCGAGATCAACGTTGAAGGCATCGACATGGAGGAGGATTTGAACACCAAGTCCTGGAACGGGTCCAAGCTATGCATCCTCCTCGGCTCCACGGAGGATGCTCGACGCATGATGAAGGAGCTGCCCTTCTATCTCGAAGGCGCAGCAACCAAGCTCGAAGCAGTCGGCTTCGACAAGGAGCCTGAGGCGGCTGGTCAGCGGGGCACCAGCGACGCAGCGCAGCGACAGGAGGAGAGCGAGGGAGAGTGGCTGGAGTTTACAGACCTGGAGAGGATCACAATGGAGGCAGCATCTCCGTCAAGCCAAGAGGACATGCAGCTCGTCAGCGAGCTGTCAGCAGTCATCGAAGATGCAGCTTCTTTGAACGAGACGGGGACGAGCGAGCCGATCAAGCTGGTCCTGGACAAGGCCGTTGGCAACCTCCACGACACGTTCTACTCTCCGGGGAGCCTGGAGTTCATGTCGCTGGGAGAGTGGGCGAAGATGCCAGAGGAGCAGGGAGTTGGGCGCAACGTTCTCAAGGAGAAGCCTGTGGCTATG
>NW_005434653.1:847733-849342 GCF_000315625.1 Guillardia theta CCMP2712 | reverse complement strand
TGGCGCTGGGAACCATGCTTTCGACTCTGGGCTCCATGCGCTCAGAGAGTCTTCAAAAAGGTCGCGTCTCGCCTGCCGACATGTCGAGCGGATGGCTTCTGCGATAGCGTCGGGAGTGCATCCCCCCTCAGCTCTGCAAGCATGAGCTGTCCGACTATTCGGATAACGCTTGGTGAAGCTCTTCACTCTCTCGACGAGGTCGGCCTCCTCGACGTGGCCTCCAGAGCGCTCACCCTGCGTGTATTGGCATGATCTCCGATACAGCAGGTTGCGAACGCTCTCATCATACTGTAGTACCATGCTTAGAAAGCTGTTTGAACGATACGAACCTCTTGCTCGCAGCTTCCTCCGGTGCCCTTGCGCTCTCCCTACGCGCCACAGAGCAGCATGCCTCTGTCAACGGGCCCGGTGCCTCTGTCAACGGGCCCGGTGCCTCTGTCAACGGGCCCGGTCTGCCTCTGTCAACGGGCCCGGTGCCTCTGTCAACGGGCCCGGTGCCTCTGTCAACGGGCCCGGTGCCTCTGTCAACGGGCCCGGTGCCTCTGTCAACGGGCCCGGTGCCTCTGTCAACGGGCCCGGTGCCTCTGTCAACGGGCCCGGTGCCTCTGTCAACGGGCCCGGTGCCTCTGTCAACGGGCCCGGGGTGCCTCTGTCAACGGGCCCGGTGCCTCTGTCAACGGGCCCGGTGCCTCTGTCAACGGGCCCGGGGTGCCTCTGTCAACGGGCCCGGTGCCTCTGTCAACGGGCCCGGTGCCTCTGTCAACGGGCCCGGTGCCTCTGTCAACGGGCCCGGTGCCTCTGTCAACGCCGGGCCCGGTGCCTCTGTCAACGGGCCCGGTGCCTCTGTCAACGGGCCCGGTCCTAAACCCTAAACCCTAAACCCTAAACCCTAAACCCTAGTAGTAGTAGTAGTAGTTGAGTTTATTAGAATGCTAGGTAGTTTGCATGGCTTGTTATCACCTTGCACTATTCTAGTCTAACAGGGATCTCGTGACCTGGCAGTTCGGCCCGACTTGGCTGGCCCTTATGGCAGCCGTGCTTCTGCTCTGTTCCCTCTTCTGATATACTTCAGTGGTCTTCCCCGGCCTCAGCCAGTGGAGTTTCCTCCGCTGGCCTTGCCTTGGGTCGTCCGTGCTTTGCTTGTGTTGCTTCCTCGGCCCGGTGGCAAGTGGGTTGTGGATGGGTCCCTGGGACTCACGTCCCAGCCGAAGTTCCCCCGGGCCTCGGTCCGGACCGGGCCCTAGGGCCCGGCCGGCCGCCGCCCGGCCTCCTCCACCCGCCCCCCCTCCCCCCTCCCCGACCGGCTTACCCGCCCTTACCTTCGTTGCTTGCCCCATGACCACCTGCTTTATTTCTTCCTCCTTCCCCCCTTGGGGCCCACAGCTCCGCTCCGCCTCTTGTCCACCTCTAAGACTTGACTCGAGCCTCAAGCGCGCGAGAGGCCTGCACCGGCCTCCTCCTCCACGCCCTCGCCCTCCTCAGCCTCCATGTCGACTTCCTCCCTCATCATCAGCCGCAGTCGGTCTTGCTTGTCGACCTTGCCCGTGCAGCTCAACCCATGGTGCTCAGCAAATTTACTGATCGCAAGATACAAGAGGCTTACAGATCG
>NW_005434653.1:844776-847481 GCF_000315625.1 Guillardia theta CCMP2712 | reverse complement strand
ACTCTTGTCTAGCTCCAGGGAGATCGGCTTGCCAGCTAGCAGCTCCTCCTCTGATGTCTCCAAGAGCATCGACGAGAGGTCGACCAAGACCTGTTGCCATGATCGACTGGCCCTGACGGCGACGCTGCTTCCATGGTGATCCTGTCGATGTCGCTGAGCTCCAGCCATCCAGCGCCTTGCTGCTGCCCTTGGGACTCTTGGGCTTGCTCCTCGCTGCTCGGGCTCCTCTCCTCCTCATGCTGAGGGTTAAGCTTAAAACCCATAGCTTCCAGCTTAACTTCCAGAATCCCTTCCAAGTAGAAGTGCATGTCGTCCATCAAGCGTCGAGCCTCTGCCTTGGTCGCCAGGGAGAGAGCTATCAGGCTCCCATCCCAGCTGAGCGTGTCACGATCCTCCTCGACCTCGACGCTGACCGGCGTCACGCCTATCCTTCTTGCTAATTCCAACATGGCTCGCTTGACTCTCGTGATCGATGTGTTACCTCCTCCGCACAGTGCTTCCATCTCCTTCCTCGAGAAGCGGCCTGTGCTCATGCTTGACCTCGACTTGATCTGCACTCTGAAGCTGCTGCGCCCCGCATGATCTCTCTCGCGAAGTGCCCTCCTTTGCTTAGCGATCTTTCCCCTAGGAACGAAGGTGTCGGCTGTGAGCTCGACTGCAAACGTCTCTCTGAGCTTGGCGTCGTCGCTGATGAGGGTCAGGTGCACCCCCTCCATCGCCTCGCTCTCTCTGAACGAGGCCAAGGTCTGCTCGCAACTTGCCGTCGAAGGCGAGCTCAGCACCCACTCTAGCTCTTTTTGCTGGAGAGTTCCGGTACTTGCCCCAACAGCGACATACGTCTTCGGGCTCGGCCCCTTGCGACCTCTCTGCCCAGCACCCTGCACGAGCATGCCAGCAAGCGGTTGTACCTCTGCGGCTGCAAGAGATTGCGAGACCAGCTGAAATCGATAAATCTGAGCGATCTCGGCCGTCGACATTCCTCCGAGAGCCGTGTGCTATGCTGACTTCCGTTGCTTTAAACGCTCTGCCGTCTATAGTGTATTCTTTCCTGCCTTCCCATAGCTCCATGGCTGCTTCATTCCGAAGGAAGGAGACGGTGACTGAGATGTCGTCTGCTCGTGCTATCTCAGGTCTGTAAGGTGCTTTCCACATGATGGCCTTGTCGCCTCCATCGACTGAGTCTACCATGAGCCCCAGCTCCATGAGCTTTGTTTTCAATTTGTCTTCTTGTCGAACAAACATCGAGGAGATGCCCAGGAGAGTCATGGAGATGAAGGAGGTCCCCTCGGTGCCTTCGGTGCCGATGTATGTCTCGACATTCTGCTTCTTGGCCTCCTCCATCTGTTGAATAAACCATGCTCTCGACTCTGAGCTCCATTCACTCAGAGAGTCTTCAAACAGGTCGCGTCTCGCCTGCCGACATGTCGAGCGGATGGCTTCAGCGATAGCGTCGGGAGTGCATCCCCCCTCAGCTCTGCAAGCATGAGCTGTCCGACTATTCGGATAACGCTTGGTGAAGGCTTCACTCTCTCGACGAGGTCGGCGGCCTCTTCGACGTGGCCTCCAGAGCGCTCACCCTGCGTGTATTGGCATGATCTCCGATACAGCAGGTTGCGAACGCTCTCATCATACTGTAGTACCATGCTTAGGTAGCTGTTTGAACGATACAAACCTCTTGCTCGCAGCTTCCACCGGTCCCCTTGCCGCTCTCCCTACGCGCCGCAGGGCAGCATGTGCCTCTGACAAGGCCCGGCTGTGCCTCTGACAAGGCGGCCGGCTGTGCGGCCTCTGACAAGGCCCGGCTGTGCCTCTGACAAGGCCCGGCTGTGCCTCTGACAAGGCCCGGCTGTGCCTCTGACAAGGCCCGGCTGTGCCTCTGACAAGGCCCGGCTGTGCCTCTGACAAGGCCCGGCTGCCTCTGACAAGGCCCGGCTGTGCCTCTGACAAGGCCCGGCTGCCTCTGACAAGGCCCGGCTGCCTCTGACAAGGCCCGGCTGCCTCTGACAAGGCCCGGCTGCCTCTGACAAGGCCCGGCTGCCTCTGACAAGGCCCGGCTGCCTCTGACAAGGCCCGGCTGTGCCTCTGACAAGGCCCGGCTGCCTCTGACAAGGCCCGGCTGCCTCTGACAAGGCCCGGCTGCCTCTGACAAGGCCCGGCTGCCTCTGACAAGGCCCGGCTGCCTCTGACAAGGCCCGGCTGCCTCTGACAAGGCCCGGCTGCCTCTGACAAGGCCCGGCTGCCTCTGACAAGGCCCGGCTGCCTCTGACAAGGCCCGGCTGCCTCTGACAAGGCCCGGCTGCCTCTGACAAGGCCCGGCTCTGCCTCTGACAAGGCCCGGCTGCCTCTGACAAGGCCCGGCTGCCTCTGACAAGGCCCGGCTGCCTCTGACAAGGGAGTGTGTGTGCGAGGAAGGGGGCGATGGATTTAGCGAGGGAGGGAGGGAGAAAGGGGAGAGCGGAGGGAGGGAGAAAGTGAGGGAGCATCTCTCTCTTTCACTCACTGGCTGTCTCTTACTCGGTCACTCTCCCTCCTTCTGTCTGTCTGTCTCTCTTCCTCCCCTCACCCCATTTCCTTGCTTGCACCCACCCTCTCCCTCCCTCTTCCTCCTCTCTCGCTCTTTGCCTGCTGCCAGCCTGCCTGTCAGTGATTCTGTCGGTCCTTCGTCCCTTTCTCCCCCTGGCTCTCCCTTTCTCTCCCTCGCCCTC
>NW_005434653.1:787432-844676 GCF_000315625.1 Guillardia theta CCMP2712 | reverse complement strand
CCCTCCCCCCTTCCCCTCAACACACACTCTTTTCCCTTCTTTATCCTTGTCTGATGCCTGCTATCCGTCTCTCACCCATTCGCTGGTTTCTGTCTCATGTCTTGCTGTCATGAGCAAGGCAACATGCAGAAGAAGGACTGCCTATTGGATATGGGTATCAGGGTGAACGCGTCAGAACACACAGATCCAAGGGAGAAATGAGACAAGTCAAGACTCTGTGTCTTTTTCTTTGTTTGGGTCTGATGTGCATTGTGATTACAGAGGTGAGAAGCACCTGCGTTGTTGTATCCTTGATATGACGAGCTTTGATGTGATTGTAGGGAATAGCTGCTACTGTTGGCTGTCAAGGTTTTATTGATGGCAAGAAGAATGTCGTGCGCCAGAGCTCTTGCTTGACATTACGAGGAGGAAGTGGTGCACCATGGAACGTGAGCGATGGTGGTTCCCCTGGGGCGAAAGAGCTCAGAGAGAAAAGTATGGGGAATGTGAATGGAATGCGCATGGAGCTAACTGGCCATGGTTCTCTCGAGGAACAAGACGAGATGTATGCAGACGAGCAGTTGGCTGTTTACAGCTCTCGTGACGCAAGAGACAAGACAGAGAGATCGAAAAGACCACGAACTGCGGAAAGAGAGGGGCTAGGGGGCTATTCATTGGGAGCAGAGCTCCATGCAACGATGACCAGAGTAAATGAGACGGTAATTGAGATTGCAGGGGTAAATGCGGAGATTGCAAGGGTAAAGGAGGATATTGATGTGGTTAATAGCAAGATAGAAGTGGCAGATAGGAACATCATAGAGAGGAACATCTCAAATATGAATGAGCAATACTGGTATCAGGAGAAGCAGCTTCGAGAGATGGAGAAGCAGCAGCTTCGAGAGAAGGAGATACAGCTTCTCAAAATATTGGAGATCAAACAACAAAGGGATATACGTCATGAAAAACTTGCAGACCATTTATCCAAACCTGAAGGTGAAGCAGAATTGTGATGAATTACATGTACTGATAGGACTGATAGGTAGCGAAATCCTACTTTTCTTGAACGATCTCTGGAACATTGCACGCTCAGGCAAGACCTTCTCAGCTCTTGAGATTATCCCTCTTTCGACATTCTTGGGAGGCGATGAGGATTTTGGAAACCATCTCTTCATACGAGAGTGTTATCTTGAGATGAAGCGGGTAATTGCAGAACATTTCAAGGTGGATCCAGAGATGTTGAAGACACTGGGACCACGAAAGAGTTGTAAGCCATTTATTCTCACAGGTACTCCAGGGATAGGAAAGTCGTGCTTTGCGTACTACTTACTCATGGAGCTTCTCCGGTCTAAGGAGAAAATCGTCTACCAGGTAGGGCCTCAGTATTGGTACTCTGATGGAGGAGAATGGAATGAGATCCTCCATGACAAACCTTTTGTTGTCCTTCTTGCACATTTCTCTGGGTGGTATATCTGTGACTTGTACCATGGGAAAGGAGACTATGCCATCACTAATTTCGCAAAAACAATTATAATTTCATCACCGAGGGTTCAGCCGATTAAGGATCTTTTGAACAAACGTGTGTCGCAGAGATATTTTCTACCAGTATGGTCGGACGAGGAGATGTCAATCTTCATCAAGATGCATAGGGGGCGCATTGATGAGCAAGAAGCTGCACGGACCATTGAGGATTGGGGAAACGTACCAAGATATCTCGTGATGAAACCCTCAGATACACTTGATCAGATAATCAGGACAACAGGTTCTTTGTCATCACTACAGGAGAGGATGCATGTGGCAATAAATCAAGACTTGGGAATGCCATCGAAACTAATTCACCTGATCCCTAATTCTGACTTCAAGACCATAACCCCTCGCATATGTTCAACGAAGGCTGAAACGAAGATATTTGACAGGATTGTCATAAACGATTGGCATTCGCTTGTTGAGCAGGCTTTTTCGGCCGCTGAAAGTCCATTTGAGGTTGCAGCAGGTCAAATTTTTGAATACGTTGCACATCAGCTGCTGAAGAAAGGAGGAAACTTCACGTTGCATAGTCTACAGTCGACTAATGGTAATGGATACATGTGCGAAGAGCTCAAGTTGGAAACATCGCAATCGTATATTGAATTTGCGACAAAGCAAGACGAGATGGAAACGTGGGCGATCAATTTGAATGCATATTGCAAGCCCAAGTCAAAGAATTTTCCTTTCTTGGATGCGTTGTCATTAAAACAAAGCGAAGTTCTCTACATTTTTCAGATTACACGGGCAGATAGTCATCCGATCAAGTATTGGCCATTATGTAAGATCCTGCAAGCTCTGCGAGCCAAGAACCGGTTTTCTAGGATATGTTTTGTGTTTGTCCTACCTTCAGCGTATAAGGGACTGCCGAACTGGACACGAGGACAGGTTTTCACATATGATGGAAAAGAGCCAAGCGAGGAGAATTTTCAGCAGCTGTGCAACTTCACTCAGTACACCATGTTCCTATCAAAAGAAGATGCATTATGGTTGAGAGAAAGGAAGATTTCTGAAATGAGCTCTGCTAGTATGCCCGAAGTTACAGGTCTTGTCTCCGACACTGTGAGGAAATCCACCTGAACCGTGTCGCAAACAAGTCGGATGTGAAGAGAAGCATTCTCTCCAAGAAAACTAACCTACCTCAGGGATCTAAATTGTAAGAGGATAAGGTAGTACAGATTATTCTCTCATTCGCTCCCACTAGCACACAAAAATGACAACACACTCATGTTGTCCATCCTTTGTATTCCACAAGATGCCGTACACGATTACCTCTTTCACAACGAGCAACTTAGTTCCACTTCAAAAAAAATCGAACTTCTGTAGAATCAAAGATAACCGAATTTTCCAAATCAACAAGATGTATGTAATAAGATAAATCGCCCTCTAGCTAGCCCCTCTCTTTCTGCAGTTCGTGGTCTTTTCGATCTCTCTGTCTTGTCTCTTGCGTCACGAGAGCTGTAAACAGCCAACTGCTCGTCTGCATACATCTCGTCTTGTTCCTCGAGAGAACCATGGCCAGTTAGCTCCATGCGCATTCCATTCACATTCCCCATACTTTTCTCTCTGAGCTCTTTCGCCCCAGGGGAACCACCATCGCTCACGTTCCATGGTGCACCACTTCCTCCTCGTAATGTCAAGCAAGAGCTCTGGCGCACGACATTCTTCTTGCCATCAATAAAACCTTGACAGCCAACAGTAGCAGCTATTCCCTACAATCACATCAAAGCTCGTCATATCAAGGATACAACAACGCAGATGCTTCTCACCTCTGTAATCACAATGCACATCAGACCCAAACAAAGAAAAAGACACAGAGTCTTGACTTGTCTCATTTCTCCCTTGGATCTGTGTGTTCTGACGCGTTCACCCTGATACCCATATCCAATAGGCAGTCCTTCTTCTGCATGTTGCCTTGCTCATGACAGCAAGACATGAGACAGAAACCAGCGAATGGGTGAGAGACGGATAGCAGGCATCAGACAAGGATAAAGAAGGGAAAAGAGTGTGTGTTTGAGGGGAAGGGGGGGAGGGGGGGGGGGGGGAGGGAGAGAAAGGGAGAGCAAGGGAGAGAAAGGGACGAAGGACCGACAGAATCACTGACAGGCAGGCTGGCAGCAGGCAAAGAGCGAGAGAGGAGGAAGAGGGAGGGAGAGGGTGGGTGCAAGCAAGGAAATGGGGTGAGGGGAGGAAGAGAGACAGACAGACAGAAGGAGGGAGAGTGACCGAGTAAGAGACAGCCAGTGAGTGAAAGAGAGAGATGCTCCCTCACTTTCTCCCTCCCTCCGCTCTCCCCTTTCTCCCTCCCTCCCTCGCTAATCCTCGCCTCCTTCCTCGACACACACACACTCCCTCCCTCCCTATCACCCTATCTCCTTTCCTTTCTTCATATATCTCTGCCCCCCTCCCTCCTCCCTTCCTGCCTCTTTCGGTCCCTCCCCCTGTCCCTCCCCTCCCTCCCTCGCTATAGCACGAATACCAACAGCCTTCTAGCAAATCAGACAGACCTTGTTGGAGTGCACAGCATATAGCACTATTAGTTTTAAAGATATTGGTTAAATTTTCAATACAAATATTGGTACCAGGGACACACTTCAGGAAAGTACACTGAAAATAACCATGACTCGGAGTGTTTTCCAGACGTGGTACAAATGAGTACCAGGTGTGTCCTGTACGGTATTTTTCATGGTACAAATTTCACCGACAGTTCGTTGAATTTCACTACAACCGTTTTCAACGGTAAACGTACGGTACAGACAGTAGCCTACCGCCGACAGTTCAGATCAGGATGAAGAAAGTCCGAACTCGTTGCCTCAGGGCCTGCTGAGGCGGTGCCATATGTCTCAACCTTCTCGGAGTCCTTCCAACTCGTCTGCCAGGGACTCTGTGCGTCACTCCTTCCAGTCCGAAATTGCGCCGGGCTTCCGAGCGAGAGCCGAAGTTCTTGTCACGTAGACGGTACTGAAGCTGGCACTGGCCAGTGAGTCAGAGTTACTAGGTTACCGTACATAGCACTGCAGCCTTAGGCCGGCGGCCCGGCGGGCCGCGGATGCCGGGCGCGTCACGCAACGGCGTAAACTTGAACATCCGGTGGCATCGGATGATCCGAGTCACAGAGTCACTCGGATCCGATCAACTGGCGCCGGCCGCCCTGGCGGCTTCCGAAGTTCCCCTACACCGTGCTGGCGAGGAGCCATGCCGCAGTGCTGCCGAAAATAACGGCGCCTGGCGCCTGCCGAAAATAACGGCGCCTCCTAAACCCTAAACCCTCAGTCAAACTCTAAAGGCTCCCCCTCCCCCAGGCTCCGGGCCCACCGCGGCCGGCTTACCTGCCCTTCAAGCCTGAGGCTTACCTTCGTTGCTTGCCCCGTGCCCACCTGCTTTCAAGTTTATTTCTTCCTCCTTCCCCCGGGCCTTGGGGCCCACATTTCCGCCGCAGAGTCTGCCTCTTGTCCACCTTTAAGACTTGCCTCGAGCTTCAAGCGCGAGAGAGGCCTGTGCCAGCCTCCTCCTCCACGCCCTCGCCCTCCTCAGCCTCCATTTCGACTTCATCTCTCATCGTCAGCCGCAGTCGGTCTTGCTTGTCGACCTTGCCCGTGAGGCTTACAGATCGACTCTCGATGTCATCGCTCTCAGCCTCCAAGGCGCTGCCCCTCCTCGCTGCCTGCATGACCTTCTTGTTCCCTTGCACCCGTGTCCATTGCATCTCCCCGAGGTACGCTCTGAGCTTTTCTTTCAACGGCGTGGCTGCCCAAGCTCCGAGCGTCATGAACTCCACGTTGCCAGCTTGCCAACACTCTTGTCTAGCTCCAGGGAGATCCGAGCTTGCCAGCTAGCAGCTCCTCCTCTGATCAGTGTCTCCAAGAGCATCGACGAGAGGTCGACCAAGACCTGTTGATCGACTGGCCCTGACGGCGACGCTGCTTCCATGGTGATCCTGTCGATGTCGCTGAGCTCCAGCCATCCAGCGCCTTGCTGATGCCCTTGGGGGTCCTGAGCTTGCTCCTCGCTCTCCTCTTCCTCCTGAGAGCTGACAGTGGGGACCCCTTCCAAGTCGCCAGGAAGAGAGCTATCAGGCTCCCATCCCAGCTCAGCGTGTCACCGTGAATCTTCCTCGACCTCGACGCTGACCAGCTTGAGGTTTGTGTTACCTCCTCCGCACAGCCGCGGCTTCCATCTCCTTCCTCGAGAAGCGGCCTCAGTGCTCATGCTTGACCTCGACTTGATCTGTCACGTGACTCTAAAGCTGCTGCGCCCCGCATGATCTCTCACGTCTCTCTGAGCTTGGCGTCGTCGCTGATGAGAGTGAGATGCACCCCCTCCATCGCCTCGCTCTCTCTGAACGAGAGCTCCCGTGCTTGCCCCAATAGCCACATACGTCTTCGGGCTCGGCCCCTTGCGACCTCGGAGGCTGCCCAGGACCCTGCACGAGAATGCCAGCAAGCGGTTGTACCTCTGCAGCTGAAATCGATAGAGAGTCTGAGCGATCTCGGCCGTCGACATTCCTCCAAGAGCTAAGAGCTGCGATAGCTCGGCAAGGCTCCGGCGGCGGCGGCTCCCGGGCCTTGCAGTGCCCCAAGGTCCTCGCTTGGCTCGAAGCTTGAACGACCGTCTGCCGTCTATGCTGTATTCTCCGGGCCTGCCTTCGGCCCCATAGCGCCATGGCTTCTTCATTCCTAAGGAAGGAGACGGTGACTGAGATGTCGTCTGCTCGTGCTACTAGCCTCAGGTCTGTAAGGTGCTTTCCACATGATGGCCTTGTCGACTCCATCGACTGAGTCTACCATGAGACCCAGCTCCATAAGCTTCGATTTCAACTTTTCTTGGAGATGAAGGAGGTCCCCTCGGTGCAAGTCAGTTCAGTGCCGATGTATGCCTCGACATTCTGCTTCTTGGCCTCCTCCATCTGTTGTTAAACCATGCTCTCGACTCTGAGCTCCATTCGCTCAGAGAGTCTTCAAACAGGTCGCGTCTCGCCTGCCGACATCATCGGTCGAGCGGATGGCTTCAGCGATAGCGTCGGGAGTGCATCCATGATCCACCCTCAGCTCTGCAAGCATGAGCTGTCCTACTAGGCTACCAGGATACCGCTTCGCGAAGCTCTTCACCCTCTCGACGAGGTTGGCGGCCTCCTCGACGTGGCCTCCAGAGCGCTCGCCCTGCGTGTATTGGCATGATCTCCGATACAGCAGGTTGCGAACGCTCTCATCATTTCGCAGCTTCCTCCAGTCCCCTTGCGCTCTCCCTACGCGCCGCAGGGCAGCATGCTCTTACCGTAAGGGCCGCGGCTCCTAAACCCGGCGGGCCTAAACCCTAAACCGTCCCTAAACCCTAAACCGGGCCCTAAACCCGTGTACTAGGCGTGACTCCCGTCTTCAGTGAGCGGGGGCTAGTCACTGTGACGGTAGTCCCCCTGGCAGCCCCCCGCGGCGGCCACACTGACGGTCGGACGCCGCCGGTGAGAGTCACGCACGGCACTCAGCGCGGCACTGCAGAAACGTCAGGCTGCCGCGCGCGCCACGGATGTCACGGAGTCCGGCTGCGGCCGCATGAATCAACCGTGGCAAGCCGACTCGGACTCGGAAGGGCCCCCCGGCGGGCCCCTTCCTTACTCGCCTCACTGACTCGCGTCCGAGGCTCTCCCCCGGGCCCAGTCTCCCCGGGCCCAACTTGGCACTGCCAAGGCTTGCGGCAAGCCTGAGCCCGCCGGGCCGCCGGGCGGCGCCGCCCGCGGCGGCCTCCTCCGGGCCCCGCCTCCGACTCCCGTCCGATCCCGGGCCTTCCGGGCCGGCCCCCCTCCCGGGAGTCCCGGGCCACCGGCTTACTGATCGGATGATCCTTTACCGTCAAAGTTAAGTCGCCGTCAGGATGATAGTCCGACAACTGGCAAACGGCCCGGGGGGTGTAGTGACGATGTACCGTACCGTACAGATCATCTCTACCGTACAGAGTGTCACTCGGAAGCCTTGAAGGGATTCGGCAGCCGCAGGGTAGGCCACGATCAAATTGGGAGGCACGGTAGGGGTAGTTCTTTACGGGCCGGGGTGTGTGTCGAGGACCGTACCCTGTGAGAGTCCAAGAGGGGGCCGGGTAGCCTGAGGCAAACCCGGGAGGTGGGGAGGCCTAGCGACGGTAAAAATCAAACTCGGTAGAGGCTGACATATCCCGGCCTAAACTACCGGTGCTTGGCAAACATTTCTTTACAAGTGGATTATATGCCCTCTGTGGGGTAGTCGATGATGAAGGAGGAGGTAGGGTACTACAAGTACCGGCCCTCAAACATGGCCTGAAGGCTGAAGACGACGGATAGGGGTAGAGGCTCTTGGGGTAGGGGTTGTTCTGTGACGCCGACCTCCACAACATTCAAGGGTCCAATCAAACTGTGGCAAAGGGGTTAAAAATTTCAATATTTTAATTGAAAATTTGCGAATATACATCCAAATATCCAAATGTTTCAGACTATGGTACAAATCTGTAACAAAAACAAAAGCAATTTCAAGTAGTTGAATCGTACTCAAACACTAACCTCCCGTCCCCGGAAACTTCACAATTATTATGGTGAACAAGGGCAGATGAAGCAGGAAAGTTCGGGAGAGGAATTGGCAGGAGCAAGTGCCCGGGATGGAGATAAAGAAAGCACAAGGATGGATGGAGTAGGAGATCAGCAAGAGTTGTGCGAGAGGACTATGCTCCCTATCAAGGAAGAGCATAGTCAGGGTTCCGCAGGACTGTTAGGAGATTCGGTCTTGATTGAAACCGAATAGATGATAACCGATACAAACAGGAATGATCGAACCAATGCTGTCCAGGGTTGTGAACTCATTTTCACGTAGATCATGTGGAAAGGAGGATACCTTTGTTCATCTCAACCTAAACCTTTGTTCAGCTAGTGAAACTAAACAAAAAACGTACGCTTTGCTTTCATGGCAAAGCACAATCAAGAAAAATATATCGAAACAGTCCAGGACATGAAAATAGTCAGCTCATACTGCGAGAAAGACTGTGTGAATTCACTTTAGAACAAAGGTGTGACAAAACAAAGGACAAAAACAAAGGACAAGGGCTCCTTTTATCTTGCAGATTTCACTTTTCTCAGCAGTTTTTTGACATGTTGTGCCAGGAACAAGTGAGATTATCTCTCAGAATGGATCGCCCAATGCATGGTCGCTCAGAAAATGATTGAAATTACATAGAACTTCGATCTTGACGAAGCCGAAGCATCAAAACATCAAGGAAACAACAGATACAAATCGATTAACGTTTGTTTAAGTTGCCGAAACTAATCATCAGCTGACAACCAATTCGATTGTTTGCTTGAAATCGGAACCGCGACAAGAACCGGACAGAATTCAAGATTGCAAAGATGAAACGGTCATTCTCCCTCTCCGAGCTTCACGAGTCGCTTGAAGAGTCTGGAACGATGCGACGAGTCAAGTTCATCTCATTCGTACCGCATCCATTCAGTGACTTTGGGATCAGGTCGCAAGAGAACATGCTGAAGACGATGTCACCATTATCACCTGCTGTTGGTCCGCACGTTGCAAGGTGACATGCGTGTTCGATTGTTGATAGTAATCGAAAGCGCAGAGCACCGGTGCTGACCGAGAAAGAATTGAGAGAGCATTTCAATATGCCTTTGAATGAGGTCTCCACTGCTTTTCCTCTCCAGTCTCATTACCTTAGTGTCTTGACGTCCGCTCCTGACTGTAACTCTCCTGTACTCGTTCTTTTATCTCGTTGACTCGCTGAATTGTTCGTGTTTTCTTTGTTGCTCGTTGGTTTCGAGCAAGCTGAGTCATCGTTCAAAAGGTTGCCAAGAAGTATGGCATGTGCACGACAGCGCTAAAGAAATTGTGTCGCAAGTATGGGGTGATGCAGTGGCCGCACAGGTGAAATGTCAACGAGGGATTGGCGGGGCTGACTGGATGTCTCAAGGAAACTGAGAAGTTTAGAGAAGAAGATCGCATCGCTGAAAGCGGAACAAAGATACACAACAGATGGGCATGTACGATGACCTTGGCGGCTCCTCGCCATCTTACTTTGTCGTGCAGGGGCAACTTGACGACGAGATTCGAAAGCTTGAATCTCAGAGAGAAGTGAGTGGAGTATTCGTCAAACTTGCATGGTTGATGGTTTGATTGCAGTCACTGATTAGCGGGAATGGAACTGTGGGGCTAGATGACGATGCAGTAAGATGCAACTTCTCAGGTGTCGGTTGACCTCATGATAGGGAGGTTGGAGCCCTACTGCATCGTCACCAGCAGAAGCGATCGACATTGCAGACTTGTGTAAGTGATCCGAGGACAAGCGAAGAAGACGATTTCAAGAGCATGACATCATGGTGTAGATGACTCCATCGGGGTTGATGAGATGCATCATAGTCACGGCGATCTCAGTCACCAGCCGAGGTTGTCTTGTCAGCGCAGTGATGCCTTCGTGTGATGATGTTTCGCAGACGACCGTCTGTCGGAGCGGCAAATGCTCGTACATTTGCTCTTTCACAGCTGGAGTCTTGCTGAGCTTCCTATAGGTTCGTTCAACAGCTCTGATAGGGCGGGAGAGAGGAACGACGGGTAAGACGAGTCGTGTTGGACTATGTGAAATATTCATTGGGTATGACAAGGTCCAATGAAGAACGTCTTCAACATCAGATTCAAACCCTTGAGGAAGAAAACTCTTCCTTGAAGGCCCTGAGCAGGTCTCATGCTTTTTTCTTGTCATCCTTATCCTGATTGCTCCTTCAAGGTCGTTGATGAAGGAAAGGCAAGAGTTGTTGAACAAAACTTCAGCCACCAATGTCGAGATGGCTTCTTTAAGACAACTTTGCGAAAATTTGCAGCTGCAACTTCGATCGCTTACAGAGGGAAAGGGAGACGCAGGGAGAAATCCTGGCCTAATCCAAGAGGATCTGCTCACTGACAGCAAACGGAAGCCCTTGCAGGTGCTCATACCTCTGTTACTGCAAAACATTTCGCTCCCTCTCTTACTCCCTTTCGCTCACTTTCTGTCTCGCCTGCACTGAGAATGCAACAATGGCTTACTTCCCCACTGTTTCCAACCCTCTTGCGAAACTAGTTGGTGTCTGTCTTGACGGTCTCCTGCTGCTTCTCTAAATTATGTTCTTCCTGCCCCTCTCGACCTCGCTCTCTGCTTGCCTTAATGATGCTCAAAGGATGACGCGGTGATGCTTGGATGGAATCAGCAAGCGACGGGTATGACGAGAGATCATATGAGTTCAGGGAGAGGCGAGGTTGCGGAGAAGGGGAGGAGAGGTTATGAGGGGGTGGTGGTTGTTTCGAAGGGGAAAGAGAAAGATGAAGAGGATGTTGAACGTTGAGGGGGAAGAGAAAGGACGTTGAATTTACCGTTTGCAGCAGATGGGGGAGACTTGCACGCGCTGTCATGGATGGCGCCAGACTTTGACCTCGACGAGCTGCTGTGAGAGAGGGGATTAGACTAGATAAACGTGTTCGATAACCAAATGATTTCGTATGTAAGAATGACAGCAAGACAAACTTGAACAGACTCTAGCAAGCATGTGTTAGAACAAGACTACACAGTCTGTGTTTCTGTAGATATGCTACATAGGCCTGCCTTTGTCACAAACAGAGTAGGATACAGGATATCCAAAACAACAACCTTGCAAGGCAAGATACCATCTAAAGGTATGATGATTGTGAGGTTCACGCTGAAAATCGTCATTCAGTCTTTATTTTCAGGACTTCTAGTCTTATCTTTTCTTCATAAAATCGCAAATGTCATCCTTCTTTTCATCTGTCTCCATTGAATTTCTTCGTCTGGTCTCGAATCACTCTGCTTACATCTTCAAAGCGCACGGGATCGTCGAGTCTCCCAGCTCTGCTTGAGTATGTCACAATTGCAAACAACACACCATGATAGCTCACCATCGTCGCACACGCTTCCAAACTTTGAACCTCCGTCCTGCACAGTCACCGGGGGGGCTGCTGACGAGCTGAAATCCCCACCTTTGACTTTGGACGGGCCGAACAAGCGAACACCGCAGCACTCGATGAAGATCTTCTGGGGGATGATGTTGCAAGTCGAGATTAGGCAGAGGACCCTTGAGTCGACTGCGACGAAGCCCGCCTCACCCTGCAAGTCCGTGACCTTAGCGCTGTCCTCACCGATGAGACAGCAGCATCGGCATGCATTCTTGTAGAAATTCATCGACTCGTCGCACAATCCCTCGAGTCGATTGTCGTACGACTGTTTGACACAAAGGCATTTGCTGTCACCTCGTCCTCCACACTTCTTCTCATCAAGCTTCAAGTAGCACTCTTGATTCTGCCTTTGACAGATTCCATTCTCGTCCAGACATCCCACGCAGGAGCATTTGCAGGAATTATACTGGCAACAACATTTGTACTCGCTGCTCAGGCATAGCCCATCAGGTCCTCTCAGACCCCCGAGCTCGTTGAAGCCCGTGTGCTGGATGCAGCAGCACTTGTCGTCCAGCTTGCATATTTGCTTTTGTCCCTCTCCTGACGATTCCCAAGAGCTATAGGGAGCAATCCCAAACCCATCTATTGCAATGTTGCAGATCCACCAAACATCCCAATCAGCAGGATGCTTCGATTTCTGCGCCTGCATCATATGTCATATGTTGGTCATTGCGCTCAATTTTTTGCTGGTTTCAACCCGTGCCCTAAATCGGCTACTTCTGCTACCTGCACTCCATTTGTTGCATCTCACACGCAACGTTTTGACTGCTCTGTGATTTCTCGGGTAAGGAAGGTTGACTGAGGAAGATGAGCATGAGCGGGAGGATCAGAAGAAACTTCTGAGCAGGAGCAGGAGCAGCAAGGGGGTATGATTCAAGGGTTGTGGTTGGTCAAGGTCTGTCAAGTGCTCGTTGAGTGTGGCATGTTCTTTCGCTTGCTCACCGGCATTTCCACTGACGGCGGAATTCAACCGCAAGAGATGGGTGGGTAGGTGGTCGACGCCGGGTTAATGTTAAACGGGGGAGGGGGGTTCAAAGTAATGTGGGGTGGGTGATCTTATTTTAAAAACAATACAGCATTGTATGGTGAGTGATTACTTTGTAGGAAAATTAGCTGCAACAATTCTTCAATTTTGGGTTCCAGGTAGGGTGGTGGAAAGAGGGACCGGGAATAGTGATTCCCCATCATTGAATTGCATTTCCGGAATGTCACAGGGGTGGGTGGCCGGAGATAGCTGAGGGGCGCTCCTGTACCCCACCCAACAATACCCCGTGGCTACCCTTCCGAGTTCCGTACCCACCCCACGTGACCCTACCCTACCCTACCCTAGTGTGACCCTAGTGACTCAGTCGGGTTGGTACCGCCGGTGCTCGATGAATTGAGGGTCACTAGTCGCAACTTTGCAACCGTCACCGTCTCAGTCTTTGAGTAAAAAAGAGAGTCTCAGTGGTACCGTACTAGTCCGATCACTGAGTGACCGTCGGACTCCGGGACAGTCGGACCCCGGGCCCGGCGCCGGACCGGGCGGTGGGCGGCCGCCCGGAGCGGCCTACCGTAAGTCCGATCATCGAGCCTCGCATCATCCCTATGTCATGTGACATGGACGAGTCACAGGGATCCCCCAAGCAGAGCCAGGAGTCGCACAAGATGACGACGAGGCCACCAGATAGCTGGCAAAGAAGCTGAGGGGTGACATGACAGCGAGAAAATCTCGATGATGGAGGGATCAGTCCTGATCAAAGTCGCTCTGAATGTCAAAAGTGACAAGAGCTGTTTTCAATCCAACCTCAAAGCCTGTACGTGGCCAACAGTGAGGAGAGGAATTACCTCATGATTCCACTGGTCAAGCACCGCGATGATTGAAGCGGCAAGCCTAGAGCACGGCAGATGAAAGCTTGAAGGTTGTGAAGACCGAGGAAGGGAGACGTCCCATTGAAGCCTCATTGCATGCCACGATCTCACGATGGCGATATGATGACACAAACCAACTCTACAGTAGAGTTGAAGAAATGAAAGGCAGCTTGAAGCGCCAAGCCTTCGCAAGACGAAGAAGCAGACGATGAAGACATACCTTCGATCGAAGTTATGAAATGATGCTGCAGAAATGAAGGAGGTCCCAAGTCGCCAGGCACATCAGTGCTGATGGGCGCTGAGGAGAACCTTTCAGTACCATGCACAGCCCTACTGCGAAAGTCAAGTCAAGAGGCTGATCGCTTATGGAAAGAGGAATATCGGGTCTGATGAGCAAGACCATACAGCTTCAAGGCAGACGACCAGAGACCAAGCATGATCCCAACTTGCTGTCAAGCAACAGCTCCCGCCTACTCTAGGCAAGGGAGGGAATACGGCGGCGACGACGCGCGAAGAGTCAACCGCAGCAGGTCGTTTGAAAAGGCATAGTCAAATTTGACAAGCCTGACACCGTCAATGGAGGCGCGGCAAAGTAACAATGCTGGCATCGGCACACAAGAGCCAAGGGAGGGTGTTGAAGCACCTGATAGGAGGAAGCTTCACCTCAGACAATGCCAAGTAATCGACGTGGCTCAAGTGCACAGATGCTTAGAGCCTCGGAATGCGTCCCTGGAGAGGACAGCAACAGCTACAATAAGGACGACGTAGGAGAATCATGAAGAAGACAGCAAGAACTTAGGAATCGTGGATGGCAGCAGGAGATAAGCGAGTCAGCTTATATCAGTCCACGACAGGACAGCAGATGACACCGTCACGGTGGCAGGATATGGCTACGCTCAAAGGGAGATTGGAAGCATCACCCCTGAAGTCATGGACATGGGAGAACAAGGGGTCTGATCAAAGAAGACAGTACTATCATGATCATCTTAGCGGAGGACTTACAAGGAATGCACGAGACCACCTCCAAGCATGCTCCTACGGAGACACAGGACCTGTCAAGGTCAAGGGAGCAGCTACATCAACTTCACAGAGAGCGTTGGATGAGAATCGAAGACCTCGTCATGTCAAGCCTATGACTCTTTCTTAGGGAACCCTCAAGGTACGGAACCAGGCCTCGGACCGGTCGAAGAATCATATCGCAGATAAGAAGCGTAGAGTACCGGTAGTCGTAGTTCCTAGGACCAAGCAGTCCCTATTTTAGGGACCGAGGAAGAGGAAGAAGGGCCGCACGCATTGGCAGGACAGGGAAAGGAGAACGAGGTGTATGGTCTCTGTGAGATCGGATTGCTTGAAGTAAACAAGCTTGACCATCTATACCAATCTCTTATCACCTCCGTTTGTTCTCTGTATCCTGATATCTTTCCTGCGCGGCCATTCGTGATATCTATTACCACTGCTACAGAAACTTGCAGTCGGTGCTATCACTGTCTACTTCGGGTGTCATTGCCACTGTGTCACAGGCTGTGGAGAGAAGGTTACTGGGAACTTCAACACTACGGTACTCCAATGATTCCGAACCCGGCGTGAACTTTTACTTGTAACCGTTGAACGATGTAACATGGGCCGTCGGAAATGACGGCCTGAGCGAAAACTATCATTGCCAAGGGCACTGCAATCCGATGATGATGAACTGGTATTCAGTGCTTCGGACTCAGACTCGAAGAGGGGGCTTTCCTAGCCGTCTTGCTAAGGTCCTCTCATGTCTGGATGCATGGGTTTCCGAAGTTCACATCCTAGGCGCGGCATACACGGGCACCCGTCCGAGGCTATCTCTCACTGTGCTCGAGGCTCACTGCCAGTCAATTCTGGTTTTGTGTGCATTAAACTCGGTCTTGAGCAAAAACTGTCTTGTTACAACTAAGGTCGATGTGATGTCTGCGTGACTTTGGACTAGTACAAGTCTAACAAATGATCAACAAACTTGTATTCCGTCGGTTATGAGCCTCGATTACATGCTCAATTGAAATCATGATGTTGATCTTATCCTCCCGTTTGGTTAGTTGAATTGTTTACTGGAGTTTTTTCTTTCTTGGTATTGTTTTCGTTACTGTTGAAAATTCATGCAATTCTAGTACGGTGACCACGACGGCCACGGTCAGAGCCGCTTGAGCGGCGGGCCGCGGGGGGGCGGCCGGGCCGGTTCTTTGCCGGGCGGCCCAGGCAGTGACAAGCCCCGAGCCTAACAAAACGGCTGGCATACGATCCGCACTGGCAACTTCGTCGGAGCGGCCCGGCGGCGTTCAACTTCAATGTGAAACTGCCTTCCGGCGGCGGGCCGGGCTCCGGGCGGCCTCGGACTCGGGAGGACTGACAAGCTCGCCTCGGGCACCCCAAGAGTCCAGTCAATTCAATCGTTTACTCAAAGTTAAGTTAAAAATAATTCAATAACGTTCGTCACTGGTACTGGCAATGGCCTCGCTAGGTGCGAAGGTCATTTATCACCCTGACTGGACCCGGTAGGCTTCGGAATTATGATCCGTCAGTCAGGGTCAGCCGTACGGCAGCTTATTTCGGGAACATTCATTATAAATTGATAATTAGAAATAAAACTATATTTTGTAACATATGGTACAGATGTTCACTCAAGAATCTATATTGAATGTAGTTATTGAATTTATCGGTACAAACTGATATTGATAAAAAGAATTGTTGAACTCGCTTTCAGAGGCGTCATGTTCGCACTGTTGAGACAATGGCAAGATCTGCAGCAGGTGAGCCAGCAGGCGCTCTTAGCGATCAGAAGGAGAACACAGTTCCAGGGCTTAGACTCAAGAATTCTTTCAAGGAATATCCATGCTTGTGCTTGTTGGCATCATTAACAAAGCAGAAAGTTCATTGTTTTGTCTGTTCGAGGTTACCTTCATCTCCAATGACGAATTCTTGTTCAGAAAACACAAGTGTTATCGGACTCTGATGGAATATGCGTGAGCCTGGATTAAATTCCTTTGTGCTTCACTTTAACTGAATTTTCAGAATCCTCTTCCGGGTTGGGACCCAAATTTGAATCCAACATCCTCCCACGATGATCCTGATTGTTCTTTGAGTGCGATGGCAGGACAAAGAGGTGAACTGATTGACCATGAAACTATGGCATGAAGATTCTCCTCACAGGCTTGGGTTATGGTGCATCATTCGGACAGGCCAGTGTAAGATATCCTGGGCTCTACGCCTAGTTGAAAAATTTGTGAATGTATTTGGCCTATTGTACGTCACTTCATATTATTTTTGCAAATCTTGCTCTTGCACTGATGAGATAAAAGAGAAAAATCACATTCCATCCCGAGATTCGAGCCTTCCTAGGGCTTGGCGAACCTGCCATGCTTCTTAAAAGCCTCCGAATGGCACAAAGTTTACTCACCTCGAATGATTGGAGCTTGGGCACAATATTGATGATAGAGTATGGTTGGTTCGGATTCTTATTGTAGTAGTCTTGATGATAAGTTTCTGCTTCGAAGAATTCGTCAAGTTTCTTCACTTCAGTCATTATCTCTGCTCGACGGGGGAAAATACCGAAGAGTTTTTGCGAATTGAACTTGTTCTGTGCCTGCTGAATCGCTTCAAGTGCAACATTCCTTTCTTCCTCGGTTTCATAAAAGATAATAGATCTATATTGTGAGCCTATATCAGCACCTTGCCTGTCCTTCTGGGTGGGGTCATGTGAAAGCAAGTGAAGATCGAATATATCTCTGAGAGATATCATTGTGGGATCATACTCAATTCGCACAACCTCTGCGTGTCCGGTCTTGCCTGATACAACTTGTCGATAGCTTGGGTTCTTTGTTTTCCCTCCAGCATACCCACTGCGAACTCGAATGACGCCTTTGGCTCGTAAGAAAACAGCCTCTGTACACCAAAAGCATCCTCCACCAACTGTTGCAAACATAGTTTCGGAAGCTTGTGGAGTGATTTCCATGTTCCAAGACGAAGCTTGAATCCTGCATCTTCGAAACGAAAATCTAGTCGGCATGTTGTACATAGACAATGAGGAACCGGCGTTATTTGAATTCCGTTTCTGACGTGGAATCCATTTCACAAACAAAGGTGAATTCACGCAAGAAACTGCGAAGCACTCAACGAAGACAATGTTGTAAAGCGCCAATACTATGAACAGCACAAGAATATTTGTCAAGGAAAACAACGGCATTCTGAGAGAAAGATGTGCTTCTCGCAACCAATTACTTCTTGGGCGTCTGAGGTACTGGTGGTTCATTGCCGGGTTCAGTTCGCAAACACTGAAAGAAAACTTTGATTGGGGTCTGAAGGTTCGATAGATCAAAAGAAAATAGACAGAGGAAGGGAGCACACCGCAATATGTGACGGTCCTATGAAAGAGAATGAGGACAGAATAAGGTGATTTTTACATATCAGAGGCTATCACCTGCAAAAAAACCAGCTAAGACTGCATCTAGATGCGGGTTACACCTGAAAAGCAGTCCATCAGTATAAAATTTGAACGGAAATTTTTTGGCCTCTCTTTTGATCCCTCTAATTTTTTTCTGAAATGTTTGCGAATCTCTATATTGTTTGTGACATTGCCTCTATCCGTATGTTCGCATTGATACAATTGATACAACTTTCTTTCCTCGCACCTGTGCGGTTTAATCTCCCGCTTCAGCTCCTTCGTCATTCTTCTCAGCGGTCACAGCTCACGCGTCAGCTTTTAGAAGCCCTTCAGAAGGTGACCATCATCATTTTGTTTTTGGGTATATATACTCTATTTCTACCTGTCTGTTAACTCGGCGGCTGGTCAAGGTGTATATCACCCCAACCTTTTTGATCAGTTCAAATCTCCATTGTTGCTTAGTCGCCAAAGTTCGAACCCGATCGTGGGCAGTTTCGATGTCAACCTTCGGAACTGATTTTTTAACTTGCCACTGTGACTGATAACTTTCACGAGCTCAGTGGCTCAATGTGACTCATGAACTTCAAAAGCCTCCGCCTGGCATCATACTGCGACGTCACCCGGCAGTCCGCTGATCCGGCGACCGTTGAACTTGCGGCCGGGCCCAAGCCGATCCGATCGGACCGTACCGTACTACGGTACGAAGTAGTAACTTAAAGTTGAGTAAAGTCATGACGGTACCGTGGCAACCGTCCCGCGGCGGGTGCAGGGCCTCCGACAATGATGTGCCACCGTCACAGAGTCATGCACCGGGTGCCGACTCATTTGCACTGCACATTGTCCGGCCCGGGACTCACGAGTCACGGCGGATGGGACCGCCGTGACTCCGACTCCGAGGCCGACAGCGCGGCCCGGAGTGTGCCCGGCCCGGCCCGGCCGCCGCCGCACCTTAACTTCGGTGAGTGGGTGGTAGGCACCCGGGTTCCGACAGAATGGGAGGCAGCCATGTCACAGTGCAGGTAAGGAGAAGGCCAAGGGGAGAAGGAGGAGAGAGAGATAGGATGCAGGAGAAGCTGGAGGTAGGAGACAGAAGCAGGAAGGTCAAGTGCACAGACACAGTTATGAAGGATGAGTAAGATAGAAACATGTCACGAGGTATGACATATGTGCATGATAGATCGGTCAATGCGGCAATCAGCTCGGCGAGCAATTCTTTTCGGCTTTAGGGAGCGAGGAGCACGTGCGTGAAGGCTCCTTGAGGACGAGAGAAGCTGACAGTAAGCCCAGGGCTCTGATCCCCTCTGGATCTCCCACCCCAACTTCTTCCGGGAGATATCTAGACGGTCCGTCGATTTCGCTGCTGCCTAGTTAACGTGCGGATAGCAGGGACAGGAAGAGAAGCAGATGTCGAGCTGTGTTGGTGGACGCTGAGCCTCGGGTTGTATCCGAGGTAAGACCTTGTTCTCCTTCCATGCCGCCAACAGCTTCGCACAGATATGCCAAACGTCGCTTGCTCCTGCCAGAAGCAAGTAATGATTTCTTCACCTCGTTATCAGCTGCTTGTGAATGGAAGTTGAGTGTACTGTGGGATGGCAGGAGCTGGTTGTATCCTGAACTCGATGAAGCGATCGTCAAGTCTTGGAACAAAGTTGGTTCAAGCGGGTCGGCAAACAACTGGGCGTACGGCTACAAGCAGCAGGGTCTTGGACATGATGACAACTGTAAAGGTGGTGAATTGAAGCAGGAGACGCGATGGGAGAATGTGTGCTAGAGAGTGTGCGCAAGGAAGTTGAAAACTGCGACTGTCTGGACTCTTTCTTCTTCCTGCAGAGCTTGGCTGGTAACTTTACGTCCTCTACTCATGGGCCTTCGCTCTTATCGATCCTAGGTGGGACTGGATCAGGGTTGGGCTCCTTGTGCTCCGAGCTGCTGAGAGACGAGTACCCAGCTCGCTTCCAACTGCATGCAGGTCAGCCGAGGCTTGCGGCTGATGACTCTGAGGGCCTCCCAGTCGTCTGGCCATACAGCAGCGGCGACGTGGTGGTCCAGGCGTACAACTCGACTCTCTCACTGTCACATCTCCTCGACTCCTCGGACGGCATCCTCTGCTTGCATAACGGTCGTCTGGTCCTGGTCCTCCTCGTCCTCTCATTGCTTGGCAGACGAGGCGCATGACATCTGCTCGAAGCTCCTCGGAGTTCCTCGGCCATCCCTCAGTCACCTCAACCAGGTTGGTTTGCGACGACGACGAGGATGTAGCGTGGGCTGGGAGGGAATCGCATGGGGATGAGGATTACACAAAGTTCTTGTAATGTTTCTACAGGTCTTGGCAGATCAGCTCGCGTCGCTGTTTTTTCCTGTCCGCTCAAGGCTCGCGAAGACAGAGCCTGAGCGTGCAATCAAGGTGAATCTTCTTGTGCCCTCCGAATGTTGAGCATGCATAAGATGTCGGAGTTGCTCTCGTCGCTCTGCTCCTCTCCTCTCCACAAGCTTCTTTCCCTCCGCTGCCTCCCCCACATCCCCAAGCGATCCCTCGCCTTCACCAAGGTCGCACGGGCGCTGTCGTGACGCGGCTGACCGTCGCAGTAGCTGCGATGGGAAGCGGTCCTCAATCCCCTCGCGCAGGTCCCGCGTCTCGCCCCCATGCTCGAGCTCATCATCGCACAGATGCAGCTAACGGGCTGGCACATGGACGAAGGGCTGGACTGGAGCATGTCGCCCTCCTCGGGATCGTACAACAGAGCCATCGCGGCCATGTTGCTTCTGCGAGGAGAAGGATGGTAGGAGGGTCAACTGTGGGCTCTTTCTTGACTCTTGCAAAGGCAGGAGGCAGAGACGAAGCGGTTCAAGGACTGTCTTCATGCCGGTTGGAGTGAACGGGGTGACAATCTGCAGGTAACAATGGAGGAGGAGGCGGAAGAGGACACCGACCGAGGCTGAGGTTGGACAGGTGCTCGGCAGCCCCCAGCAGTTCAAGGGGCTCGAGCGCAGCAGCTGCATCCTCGCAAACTGCCAGTCAGCGACCTCCTGCTCCTCCTGTCATGCTCACGATTGTGAAGGTCCCAGGCCAAGCTGCTGGATAAGCTGCTCGAGCGGACCGCGGCGCTGCGAACAGCACGAGCGTTCCTGCACCAGTGAGCGAACCCCTACCCCTACCGCTTCTGCTACCCCTACCGCTACGTCTAGCTAGCTGCCGACTTGCTTTGCTCTGAAGGTCTCGGCAGGTACGAGAGGTACGGGACGAGCGAGGAAGACGTGGACGAGGCGATGGCGGGGCTAGAGCAGGTGAAGCCAAGAAGAGGCGCGAGGAGAGAAGCATAAGATGAAGACGTGATTGAGGATCAAGAGGTGAAGAGGGCAGAGAGAAAACGAGCTCGACATTGAGGGGAAGGCAGTGAGATGAAGATGATGGAAAACCTGGAGAAAAGAGAGGGAGGGAGTAGGAGGGAGTAGTAAGACGAAAACGGACAAAGAAGAAGAGACAAAGGAAACTTGACACGAAATCAGGTGATTTCCGACTATCATCATCTTTGACGGATCTATCAACTATGTACAACTGTAAGCTCCTGCTTTTGTCGACCTTTTGTTCCTCCGCTTCTTTCCTTTGCCTGCGGCTCTCCTCCTGTGTAATCAGCACCCGAGCGACTGAGACGCGTCCTTCCAGCAGAGCACGCAGTCAAACAGCTTGTACTGGTTCTGGCTCGCGTCCTGCAGGTTCCACACCAGCGGCGAGCTGTACTCCAGGGGCTGGTGGGCGTGTCAGGAGAAGTAGGGGAGGAAGAGGACGAGGAGGTGAGGGGGCTGGCAATAGAAAGGAGGAGCAGAATTAGGAGGAGGAAAGACCTTGACGCAGTTCCACTGGTAGTTTGTCCCCTGATAGCTCACCGACTTCATGAGGTCCGTGTAGCCCAAGTTGGTATGGACGCCCCTAGGACAAGCGTCGGTGCCTCCTCGCGCCTCCTCCGCCCTCTGCTCACCTGTACGGGGAATCCAGCGAGTTGTAATCCTGATTCCACTTGTCGATGAGCGTCCTGGGAACGTGAGTAAGGACAGCGATGGGAAGCCCGAGCGAGCAACGAAGGAAAAGGGTGGAGGGGAGGAGGGGCGTGTGGGGGGATGATAATTGTGGAGGATGCAAGAAGCATCGGAGAAGCTTGTCACCTTTGCAGCACAAGATCGCGGGCACCAGCACACAGGCACGAGTAGGCCGGGTTGAACTTCTTCTTGGCGATACCAAAGTCAAGCGTGTCAACATCCTGTGTGAACTGGAGGTAGACGAAGCCCCTAGAATCAGGTCAGGCTGAGGAGGAGAAAGCAACGAGGAATGACTCTTTCACTCGTCGATTCAGCTGCGCTAGCCCGGCAACGTTGAGGACATGGATGTAGTCGAAGGGAGCCGGAGCCACCGGGTTGAAATCCACCAGCTTGATCGCGTTCTGCACAGGAGGAGGAGGCGGAGGAGGTGGAGGAGGCGCCGGAGCAGCAAGAGGGTGCAGGACGGCAGTAGCGTTGACGACTGTGAGAAAGAGGCAGGAGGTAGGAAGAGAAGTAGCCAAGCAACGTCCCTCGGTCGCTCCTTCAATTTGACAAGCTGTGCTGTTGACCGACAGAAAAACCTGCGCGCAGAGCATGGCAGACTGCTGGTCCAGAACCTTGGAGCAAATGGGCGTGAGCGTCAAGACAGCCTGCCCGTTGCCGTTCAGAAGGTCTTGATTGCGCACAACAGTCGGGTCAAGCAGGTTTATGGCAAAGCTGAAGAAGCAATGTCAGCGACAAAGAAAAGGAAGAAGAGGTCGACACAAGACGGGGTATTGGGGACAAAAGGTAAAACATGTGTGGTGTAAAGCAGATTTAAACTTCAAAAGGAGACGGAAAAGGAAGAGGGAGGAGGGAGGGAGGGAGGGAGGGAGGAGAAAGGAGGGAGGAGGGAGAGAGAAAGGGACAGGTCACCTCGGGTTCCATGATGTGAGGTACACATCCATCTTGACAGGCAGCGACGAGGCCGTGAGAGCGGAGGCCAGCGGCATTCCTACTTTGAACGTGACGCTGACCTGGTCGAGGCAGTTGAGCTTGTAGGGGTTTGAGGGACTCGAGTGGAGGTTCCAGGCAGAGCTGAGTGGATCAACAGGTCACAGACCTGCTCCAGAGCTATCGTTGTCACCTGGATCCGACCAGCATGTCCAGCTGCGGTGAAACATAGTTCACCTCCTGTACAACCTCCACAAAAATCTCAACAGGAGTAGAGCCCATGGAGCTGTCGAGGCACCGACAAATTGAGCCAGTCAGAGCAAAAGAGCCTGAGTCTCTCCTCACCTGCGAACTTCTACCCCGACGGTGAAGGCGCATGGAGGCAGCCAGGAGAGAAACGCTCCTTTCGCTTGCTCAAGTTCGCTCGCGCTTGTGCACAGCTGCAAGGCCGAGGGAGGGACATAGAGGACTCCGACCGCAGGGTCCAGGTACAACCCGGACACTTGGCTCAGCGGGAATTGGGCGAATTGCTAGTGTGAGAGTCAAAGGGCCAGCAGGGACAGGGGTGGCAGACCTGGTAGGGGTACAAGGAGCCCAAGGAGCTTGCGTCCACCAGATGAAAGCTCAGGTCACCCGCAAACTTATTGAAGGGAATGTACGCATCGACTTGAAACGCGTTGTCGTATTGCACGTGGCACATCGCTCCGCTGTGCGCAAGGGAAACTGCTTCTGGCCGCCATGACGGGCCCAAGTACCGCAAGTCGCCATAGCTCGAATCCCAGACGCCACCGATACCCTCGACGTGAGGATAGTTCTGCTGGTATGACGGCATGCGGTCGATGAAATTCGACGCATTTCCACGTGCGACCACCCAACACGCGCCAGTCGCCCAAGCACCTGTCGAGGAGATTCAGTGGGCAGGGGAAGCGCGGGAGAGGGATGTACCGTTGTAAGGAAGCAAGAATCTATCACTAGAGGATTCCAGCCAGAGAATAGAGAACATTCCATCTTCACGGACAAATGCAGAATAGCTGCCCGCCTTCCTGATTGTAATAGTGGAATCGATATGCAGCTTCAATGGCAACTCGACGTATTTTCCGCTGACGTCAGCATCGCTCAGCACAGATTTAAGAGTTGAGCCTGGTTTAAGTCGTCAAGGTACGCAAATGATTGGCACGTGAACAAGACCGGATTTTGATCGAAACATGAAGGCTCGGGTACCTCCTGATCTCAACCGCATCTGAATGATCGGGACTGACGCTCTTGGCGACATGACGGGGACGGGGGTCATGCTCGAGAGCATTGCTCTTGCGCGAACCTGCCAAGGAACCTGCTGGGGGAAAAGAACTCTGGGAATATTTGCAAGCTCAGGCCAGCGACAGCATCCTTGAAATACCAGCTCGTAGTCTCCTGAGCTTGGAGCCATGAAGGAGAAAGTGAAGTGCGAGGCCACATGGTGTAGAATGCCGGAAGCGTCTCGCTGAACATGGTCCACATGGAAGTTGTAGCCTTCTCCCTCCTGCTGCCCTAGATACTCGTAGGGCACCAGCTCCATCTGCCCGTCGACATGCCTCCAGCCAATCTCCTGCTTGAACGCGTCGAACATGCTGCGGAGGAACAAGGATTGGTTCTGTGGGAGATATCGCCCTGGCCCCTGTGACTGCAGCTCCGTGCGACCTTGACTAGCCTTCAGGTACATGTTCCACCATACGGTCGAGACCGTGACCTATCAACACATGTCATACAAGCTTGAGACGCAGCCATGGCGTACCGCAACATGTAAAGGATTGTATCGATCTTGTTGACACACTTGCGGGAAGGCGGGGTCATAGAATCCAGAGTTGCAGGTACTCCATGAGATATCCACGGATGCAATGTCAAGCGCTCGCGTTGAGATGAGTGAAGAAAGTGCCAAGCCTATGAGGAGACAACGTTGCCAAACAGACATGCCGGCACTCAAATCTCCGAAGTAGCACTGTAACAAATGAAAGTTATGAGATGCAGTGCCTTAAAATTTGCTCAACAGTCAATCTCACTCTCTCTCTCCTGGCTCCATCTTTTATCCTTGGTCTTCGCGACTGACCGCACTGGTGGGGTTCTTCCTGTCCTCCATGGTCCATCTTGCCTTCTCTTGTCGGACTAGTTCATCACTGACTGCATCATGGCTCCGCTCGTCTTGTTGCGCTACTGCTTCATCTACATCTTGCCATGATGCCCCTTCACTTTGACCGCCATCAACCCTCTACATAGAATCAACTCTGAGCCCGCCTCACTTCCTCGGATGTTTCTCATTGAAACGACCCACCCTCCCATCATCCAGTACCCCACCCTACCTAATGACTGATCAACACCTACCCCTACCTCCTCCCCTGGTTGCCCTCCCCGACTGTAACCTGACCTCCGATGCTGAGCATGACTCGAAATGGGCGGGTGAACGAGGAGAACAGCGGCAGAGCAGCCTCCGGCAAGGAGCTTGAGTCGGACATGCGGAAGAAGAACAGAAGAGCAGGAGAACAGAAGAACAGAAGAGTCGAGCAGGAGAACAGAAGAACAGAAGAGTCGAGCAGGAGAACAGGAGAACAGGAGAACAGGAGAACAGAAGAACAGAAGAACAGAAGAGTGCAGCAGGAGAACAGGAGAACAGGAGAACAGGAGAACAGGAGAACAGGAGAACAGGAGAACAGGAGAACAGGAGAACAGGAGAACAGGAGAACAGGAGAACAGAATATAAAGAGAAAAGGATCCGAGGCAGGATAGTAGAGGAGAGCGAACTTTCAAAGAAACCCTCAAACTCTAAGCCTGGCAGCGGCGGGGGGGAGGCGGGTGGGGAGTGGGGGAGAGGGAAAGAGGGCGCGATGATTTCGACTCCTCACGGATCTTGACAACATGTAGAGGTGTGAGATGGATCTAGTGATGGGAAGACAGACAGAACGGCATTCACAATCTATGAAGATCAATCTCATTCAAGGTTGCCATTATATTGAGTAGCTCGCTGTATTCTTTCCTGTTTTCTTCCGCCAATGTTGGTTGTTGCTTACCATGACTTTTGTTAGGAGCTTTCAGTAGGTAGAGATGAGGGAAAGAAAAGAAAACAGAAGTTTGTCACAAGTTTATCTGAACATGCTTGATCGATTCTCTGCTACGCTTCATGTCTCGAGGCTAATGCGGAGAGCATGGATGGCTGTTAGCCACCAACGGAACTTGGGCATGTGCTTTTCAGAGCCATGCAGCCAGGTACTCATGAAAATTTGCCTGTCATTTTGGCAGAGATTTTATCGTATTCAAACGAAGAAGAGGAAAACATTGGTCCTGTTCACATGGCATCGAGAGATGATGTTGGTGAGAACAGCTCTGCTTGCTTGGATGGGATGGCAAAGTGAGCAGGAGGTGCGAAGACGTGAATCGAGGACGAACAAACCTGATGCAAGTGTAAGACCCGGTTCTCCTCTCGATTCTCTTGACTTCTTTCCTTTCAGACTTTCTCCCCTAAGGACTTTCAGAGTAAAATACTAGCGGCCCTGTCAGCTAGGATGGTGAGATCTCAACGAAGACGTGTGTTTCATTATTGGTGGCTCAGCGCAATGAGGAGACAACTGAATGCGACGAGAGATCGAAGTCAAGATTCAAGAAGAAGCCCAGATAGAAAGTCAGGGCAATCAAACAGACATGATGGTTCTCTTGATACATCTAAAACCTCAAGACACTCTCACGCAGTCTCATCGGAGTTGAAAGACTCACAGCACAGCGATGATCGCGTTGACAGCAAAGGTTGGGAGATTCAGAACCTCCAACCGTCTCTTGCCTCGTCTGCTCCATCGATACACACATTCTTGAGAGAAGACAGCAGCATCAGCATCCGGTGGAACCCGCTAAGAAGCGCTCAGCTGTACGAGCTTCAGTATCGGTTCAAAGACGCGAGAGCCTCGTGCTGGTGAGTTCTCCCTCCGCTCCTGTTGGGACGATGACTAGTTGGTGGAAGGGGGAACTGGGTGTTGGTAAGCAACTCGCTGAGGGACACGTCTCACTGCATTCCTGTTCGTGAGGTGAGGAGGAGGGCGGAGAGAGAGGCCTGACCGAACCTTGACTGTCGCCTAGGAGGCTGTCTACTCCTTCAGGGTCCGAGCAAGCGTCGGAGAGGGCTGGAGCCCCTGGTCTATGTCCTCCGAAGCTTGTTCGCTCGCTTCCCTCGGCTGGCAGGACCCTCCCAGTGTCATCTCTGAATCTCCATCCCCTGGCAAGGGAGAGAGCATCGCGAGCGGTAACGCCTCTTGTAACGCCTCTCGGCACGAGCATGCGAGCTTGACTCCTGCAGCAGGCGTTCACTTCAACTCGCCCTCCAACGACCTCCCGTCGGATAAGAGTCGAAGCGAGTCCGTGAACGGAAGGTGTGCTGACGATGCGGTTCGAGGACGAGTCTGACTTCATAAGCAGCTTGCATGAAAATCTCCTGATGCAGTACAAGCAGAAGGTGCTTCTGCATCGGCGCCTGATGAATGATCATTTGAACGAGTCGTATCATGATGAAGAAGTCTCATCGAGTCCAACAAAAATCTGTCTTGTTTAAGTTCAAGGATTTTACTTGTCAGTATGTATCAAGAAATATAGATACGTGTATCATAAATTGACTGTACACCTTACACTACACACTAAGAGAAACAATGTACATATGCTATACATCCTTGCTCTTCGAGTCAGCAAGCGCGCTCCATCGACCATCCTTGAAGAATTGCTCGAACTTGAAAGGTCCAGTGAAGTTGAAGGTGACTTGACACTGAAGCAGCATGATGATTTGCTCAGGAGCTGAAAGAAGCCAAAACCAAGGCAGATAGGGAGGGAGGGAAGGATGGAGAGAGTGGAGGGGGGTGGGAGGGAGGGAAAGAGGGGGGAAGGGAGGGAGAGAGGGAGGGGTGGAAGGGAGCAGGGCCGAGGGATGGAAGCAAGCAGGTACACCTGTGAATTCAGCCGAGCGGCAAAGATGGTGGCAGCAGGAACGAAAGCGCAGTTAGCTTGTAGTCTCATGTCTTCCTGCTTCAACTCAATCAAGAGAACAGACAGCCCGCCTCAGCTAAAACCTCCTGAGCAGCCGACAGGTCGATGGTCTTTCCATTCACGACGAACACAGCGCGACTGTTGGCGAGGTCGAGGCCACACCCCACTACTGAGTTCTGATGGAACGAGAAGCCGACAAACTCCGCCTGGCAAGCAGCAGCGATGAGCATGTTGCAAGGCATGGGCTTGATACGAACCTTTCCTCTGGCATTCACGAACCCGTCGTTCTGGATTGACACCCCGTACGACACTCCGTCCTCCCCGCACGTCAGTCCGGCGATAGGGAAGTTGGCAAGGGACTCTCTCTTCAAGTCCCATCCGACCGCACAGGTGGAGCCGAAGGCAGCGTCAAGGTGGTCAATGGTGACCTCGTAATAGGGTCGCCCCCAGGAGCCACAGACCACATGAACAATGCCCTGCACTGGCGCAAACCTCTGCGGGTGAATGACCGAGACAGTTGAGTTGGAGTTGGACAGGCGAATGTGCGCGCACTTCAAGGACGCGTTCAGAGCGCCCATGCCCCTGAAAGAATGTCAGTGCGAGACAGACGAGCAGAAACTTCGACCGAGAAGAATTTCGCTTGCTGACGGCTGCCTCCACCAGGTCCGGGAAGGGATGATTTGATTCAGTGATAGCATGCAACTCTCGATTGTTCATCTCCTCCAGCTCTTGTCGGATGATTTTTCTCCGTTGAGCAATTTCGCTCTTGAGAAAGTCTTTGTGCAACCAAGATTGGGGTGGTTCAAGTCTTTGCAGTTCCAGAATCTCCCATGTGCTCAAAGCTGGGAGCAACTCACGATGATATTTCTCCTTAATCAAGTCAGAAGACCACTCTTTGCAGTCGATGTAATCCATGAAGTTCTTTGACACCAGAGACTTGCAAGCGTCTTCTAGAGCACTGATCTGGAACAAGCTCGCTGCTAAAGCGAGCTTCAACGTGACGTCCTTGTCAAATATTTCAGCAATCAGATTCTTGTAAGCTGTCAGTTCATTGTTCGCGCGCTCTCCTTCAATGATTTTCACTCGTTGCGTCCAGCTTCTCAACAACTCTTCCTCGGTCGAGAAGAAAAGCTGGATGTCGTCCAAGTGCTTCTGATACTGCCGTTCTCGCAGAGCGAGGGCTTTTTCCAGCCTTCGGTCAAACGCGTTTTTGATGTTGGAGATGTACTCTTGAAATTCTATCTCGTTCTCCTTCACGAGACTTTCCTTCTCGTCCACTAGCTTCAGCTTCGCCTTCGCCACCCACTCTTCTCGTCGTCTATGCAGTCCCTTGAGATTGTCGTCGTATTTGTTGTCAATCCTTTCCTTGAGCTCCCTCAATTCATCTTCCAAGACTTGCGCCTTCTCAACGATTTGCGGATTTTCGCAGACCTTGAAAACTCGTTCGAGGATGTTGCTGGATAAGACCTGGAATGGTTTTACAGCCTTCAAGTTCGTGTCGTTGACATCTAGCTCGACAACTGCTGGAGAGTTCGGGAGATCGATGCTGGCGGTTCTAGTTCGGAAGAAATCGCTTTGATCAAGGAGAGGCTTTCGCTTTGCCATGACGATTTGAGGCTCTGGGCGGTCTCCTACCACCCGCACCTCAATGGTCGCGTCCTTGGACGAGAAGCTGTCCTCCGCACTCTTATTGGACAAGGAGTCCTGCGTCTTCAGCTCTTGCAAGGTTCCCACCGCCTCTCGCTCCGCCCTGCTTTCCGTCTGAAGGAACATCTTGATCAGCTCCGATCGGTTCGCCTGCTGCGGGTTCGACAGGTCCTCAAATCGTTTCTTCAGGTCATCCACGGACACTCCTTCCTTGGTGAACGTGTATTGCAGTTTGTGTATCATCCCTGACACGAATATCAGCAGTCTACAGTCAGCAATCTCTTGGATAGCACCATTGTAAAGGTTTTCTATTTTCGCCGCTGCTGTCTTCTTCATGCCAAAATGCTTCAAAACAAACCTGAACAAGGTTCACAATGCTTGAAAAGGGGAGGGTCAGGGCAGGAAGGAGGGAGGGAGGGAGGGAGGGAGGGATGGTGTACATGTCTTCATCAACAGTCCACTCGCTCTGGAACACCTCCAAGCCTTGAAAGTGAAGCTCCAGCATATCTGAGGCGAGTGAGTAAAACCAATCAGCGGCATGCGAGCATACCAAGATCTTTGAAGATGTTGCCGGGAATGACTCCCTGAACAGCGACGTTCCTTCCATCAAACTGTTAGAAGCAGAACAACACTGTCTCTCCTCACTTATCCGCATTCCTCGCCTTCAGTCCTTGCGCCTCCTCCATTTGCTTGGACCTGCCATGAAGTCAACAACTCCCATACCATGAACGCTCAAGCCCTCGTAAGCTGAACAAGTACATGCATGCCTCGGTATCTCCTCTCCCCCGCTCTCCTCCCCAACGTTCTCCTCTCCCATGATCTCCTCTCCTCTCCCATGATCTCCTCTCCTCTCCCATGATCTCCTCTCCTCTCCCATGATCTCCTCTCCTCTCCCATGATCTCCTCTCCTCTCCCATGTTCTCCTCTCCTCTCCCATGTTCTCCTCTCCTCGCATCCCATGTTCTCCTCTCCTCGCATCTCCATGTTTTCGCTTGTTGCCCCTTGCGGTTGCCTGCTCCACAAACTCCCTCGCTCCTGCCCTTCCCTCCCGAGCCCCTGTCCGAGCCCGCCCCGATAGTCTTCAGTCAGACTGGAAGTCCCGGTGCTGCCTTTACCAGTTGTCAGTCAGGTGATGGTTGTGTGTACAACTGCCAGTTGAGAAGGAATCAAAGCATCATCATGATACACGTTTGAGTTTATTCGTGAAAGATCTAGGACTCACAACCTGCCGAAGTAGGAGGGCACAGGGGGAGGACGTTTCCCCTTGGCTAACTTGCGTGCATTCCTGCGGAAGAGGATGAACGCTCCAGCAGCTGCAAGGAGAGCAACGGTACGGTCAGCCCAAAATGCTGAACCGGGAATGCAGCAACCTGAGCATGACAAGAAGAGGAGGAGGATTAGGATTCCCATCCTGTTCTCCACGTACTTGGGTGTGGACCATTCTGAGATACTCTGTCCAGCACAAAATCATTCAACACAAATCTCTCGTTGTCATCATCATCTCCAACAACAACCACAACCACGACCACGACCACGACCACAACCACAACCACAACCACAACCACAACCACAACCACAACAACAGCCACAACAACAACATTGTCACCGAATGTCTGTTGTGCAGCGGACTTACTCCAGCGGTGTTCACTTGCGCATCCCTGGACCTCACGTACTTGCCAACAGCATTTGCCTTGAGACAAGTAGTATCTGCCCCCTGCATTCAACAACTTCACTGGACGCAACACCTCCGAAGAGCAAACCTGAGGGCGTTGGCACACTAGCCCCTGTGAGTATCCCTGATCAACAGAGCCCTGACAGCTCGTCTCCTGTTTGTACACGTGGCATCGGATGGAAGGACAGACACCCTCGTCTACTGTCACCGTGCAGAACTGAGGAAGGTACCCCCATTTCTTGGCATGCAGACAGTGCATGCCTGGGCACTTCTTCCGGCTCCAGTGGTGCACTCTCTCCTTCACGAAACATCCCTCCGACTGTCTGTGCGGTCGCGCACAGATCCTCCCCCGAGAGCAGACGCCAGACTCCTGATAGTCGAAGCAGTTGATGCGCGGACAATCCGAGTAGGACGTGCACGCCGCCGGGCTCCTTCCCAGCATCTTGGCTTGATGACAGCTCATGGAGGGGCAGTCCGAGCGGCTGGGTCCATATCTCTTCACGTCCTTGGAGTAGGCTGCCTCCAGGAATGACTTGTCTGTACGCATCTCTGCCTCTGACTGGCGCACTAGCCGCTTGTCCTTGCGAGTTTCGCGCTCCGCCTCGTTGAGCAGGTCCTCGTCCATCTTGACCTCCTGCTTGTATGCCTTGCTGTTCCTCTGCGCCGACGTGGGATGCGATCTTTTCAGCTCGTCTCTCAGCTCTCGCGTCTGCGCCTGCACAGAGCGTTCGCTCTTCTTCAGCTGCTCGTCCAGGTCTCTAGCTTGCCTGTATGCTGTGATCGCCTTGCGCAGCGTTGGGTCCGTCGCTGTGTAGCCCCGCGGGATGTTCAGGTCCGCCACTTCTCGGGCATGGGCTATGAGGACAAGGCTTTGCAGCATAGTGAAGAGGATAAGACTGCTGCCTAGGATTCTCGCCATCCCGACTCCTCCGATACGCAATGTCATCATGTGATCCGTTGTGTGCACCGTATTAAGAACAGGAAGAATCTAAGCAAGGCGGAGGCAGGAAGAGGGAAGGAGCTGTATCAGCAGGAGGTAGTTGAAAGTACCCCTGCTGCAAGCAATTGGACCAAGGTTTTCTTCTTCGGGGCTTGGGGATGTGGAAGGATCAAGGCAGGATCGACGACTGAGACTGCAAAGTGTCCTAGTGCACGAGAGATATGGAGGAAGAGCGGGAGCCGAGAAGAAGAGGAGGAAGGAGAGAAGGAGAGAAGGAGAGAAGGAGAGGAGCAGCGAAGAAGAGGAGGAAGGAGAGGAGGAGAGTAGGAGAGTAGGGACCACAATCTCTGACAGAATGACAGGACACGCGTGCCTGGTCGCCAAGAGCTTAGCCCTGCCTCCCTGGCATGACGTGGACCACCCCTACCCCTCCATTTCCCTCTTGTACACCAGGTCATCCATCCGAAGAGCTGTCACACCCCTACCCCTTGTATCAGCATGAAATGTACCCCTTCAAACGGTTATTTTCCGTTTGAATGTTCCTACTAGCAAGAACCGTACGCTACCGCCACACGCCGGACACCGTCGCAATGACGGCTGTGACGGTGAAAATGCGCGTGTTCGACGAGAACATGCAGGTAGACAACAGGAGGGAGGTCAGCAACATCTTTAGGATGGCATCAGACATGTTTCTCTTTGCGTGGTTCTGACTTTTGATGGCATACAAGAGCAATTTGCTGATTGAAACTTCGTGCGACCGATCGAAGACAGTCAAGGTTCAGCATTTCGTCAGAGACGTGAGAATGTTGACAACTCGAGCAGATATCTAAGATCATTGAAACCAATCTGAGCAACCAATCATCACAGCTTGCTGCTCTACAAGTCGGAGACATGTGACTTAATCTGCTACACGCAAACAATAGGAGGAGCTCACTGTCTGGCAGCTTGTCTTTGGTTGGAAATCAAGATCCGAAGATGTTGGAAGATAGTGAAAGTCTTGTCGATTTTCTCACTCAATCGCAAGAGCCAGTGATGACGTTAGGGATGAGTTCGTCGTATGACTCGATGTCGTCAGGTTCGCTGTGAGTTCACAAACGCGCAGCTGCGAGTTGTTGGACTGGTACGTTGTGTTCTCCCGGAGGAGGAGACGGCAGGAGAAGCCGCGGGGACACATGCCTGCTCGTCGAACGTGGACAGCTCGTCCAAGAGCACAGTGAGTGGCAAGGGAAACCTTGACGCCATGACCAAGACTCTTGTCTGCAGACTACCGTCGGTTTGATCCTCGGAGTAGAGACTGCTCGTGGAGTCAAAGTGGAAGCGATCATTCCCGGCAGCCCTGCGTAAGTCATGAGAGGAAGAGGAGGGAATGAGACTTAAGGGGTGGATCAAGATTCAAGACCAAGAGCTTTCAGCGAGGCGATGTCGTCGCAAAGATCAACGGGGTACAAGACCCCCAAGACCGACAAGTAACTGACGCCGTGCTCAGAAGAAAGCCTCGGCAACCAGCAGCAGCTCTCTCTTGTGGGGGGCACAAGAAGGTGCCGTGATCGATATCCATCAAGTCGCCTCGTGACTGCTTCCTAGGGTCAAGCATTCAGATCGAAGTCATCAAGCCGAATGGAGCTTCCATATTCTCCATCCTTTACTTTGCTAGCGTCGGGCGAATCTTCTACCAATATCAGCTCATGGCTGCTGTTGGTGACTCTGCTTCTAGATGTCCTTGCGATGTTGATCTGCATTGCCAGTGGATCTCTCGAAGCAAATCTACAAAGCAGCAGACGATGAGACAGCAGTAGAAAGTATGTCACAAGGAGCAAAAGAATGTCTTGACTCCTTTGCCAGCGACCATCTCCAAATTGATGGACCTGATTGCACAACGAGAAACAGATCGACTAGAGTCTGAAACCAAAAGAGAGCAAAAGATGAAAGCTCTTGAATTGGAAATTGAAATTCTGAAAAAGGTGTCTTGTATTCGAGCATTGTCATTAACGCTTATTGTATTTAATAGTCGCAATATGCGGATATTCAAACTCTCACAGATCTCAAGAGTCGATGTCACGAGACTGACGCTGAGCTTGCGATGGCCAGAAAGTCCGAAGTGGATCTTCGACTCTCGAGACAATCTTTGGAGGATGAGCTGGTACAAGTGAAGAAGAAGCTGAGGGAGACTGAAGTGAGTCGAGGGCCGTCAGCCTTGCTTCCTCTCACGTGTGCGACAGGACTTGCTTGACAAGGTGACTGCTGTCGGGTCACGTTAGACTCTCCGACGCGTGACGAGCTGGCTGCAGTATCGCAGCTCTCTGCGGGATGACAACTCGGCTGTGGATGAAGTGAACCCGACATGCGGAGGCGCAGAGATCTGATCAGTGATGTCTCAGATCGGAAAGATGACCTTTACCATCATGGACCAGGCAGATGAGATCTTTCGTCTCAATGACTTGGTGACTAGCTCGCCTCCCTTCCTGCCCTCACGCACGCGTAGCTGGTGGCGGTGCAGGACGATCTCAAGACGACGAGGGCGAGGCTGCGGCATCGAGAGCTCGGGATCGAGGAGGGCATGAGACGGTCAGTGACGAGCCTCGTCGGCTGCTCGCTGACTCTCCCGCGCCTCAGGTGGCATACCGACGACTCCTCGACCGACATCGACCAAGTGAAGGGCAAGTCCCTCGCAGGCGTGCTCGTGCCTGCTAGCTGAAGCCGAGGGACCTTCTTCCTCTCAGCAGATCGCCAGCTGCTTGCCATGCGCTGATGGATCTTTGACGGCGAAGCGCGCGACAGTGATGTCGGGCTTGAGATTGACACGCCAACGTCCCGTGAGCTTCACCAACTTTCTCCAGCCTAGCAAGGTACGAGCCTGCGGCAATGGTCAAGCCTGGATGCGAACACGATCGCGATCGCTACCTGGAGGCTCTCAAGTCGATCGAGCTCGAACTTCTTGAGCTCGAGCTGGATAAACATGAGGTCCTGGCAAAGAAGCTTCCAAGCGGAGAAAGCGACGCAGATCTGCAAGACAGAGTGAGAGAGGAGCGAGATCAGACTTGTACCTGCCTTGTAGTATATCATGGAGCAATCTGACCAAAACACCCGCACGAACCCGTCGAATGATTCCATGAGAGCAACGAAAGAAACAAGATGATACCCGCCTCCTCCCTTCGACATCCTCCCGCTTATCGAACGGAACGCACGGATCCTTACCTGACGAGACAGCCAAGCGCCCATGTGAACGCGAACCACTTGACCTCCGACCCTCCTTCTCACTGTCTCCTGCAGCCACCGCCGCCTCCATCTCCCCACCACCACCTGACCCTTCCATGCGACAAAACATCTGACGAGCGATGACTGCAGGGAACGTGTATGACATAATCTGAGAGCATCCGAACGAGATGAAAAAACAAACTGATAAACCCAGCGATGAAACCAACGACGAGAAAAAACAATACGGAAACAAACCATAAGACCCTTGGCTCCCTTCCGTATCCTCCTCGCCCCCGCCGCTGCCTCTCGCCAAGCCCTTGCCGCCTCCCTCCCTTGTCGCTCCCTCCTCGCCTTCTCCAGCTTCTCTGACGCCCTCCGCCTCCTCCGTACCCCTGCCTGGTAGCTTGCCCACGCTTCCATCGCCTCCCGTGCTCGCCTCCTCTCTCCCCGCCTCCTCGTCGTCTCCTCCGCCCGTCGCGCTCTCCTCCTCCCCGTCGCTGCCGCCCTCCTCCACCCTGCTACCGCCTTCCCCGTCAGCGCCTGCTCCTCCTGCCGCTCTGCCTCCATTGCCCGCTGACCCGCCTTCCCCTCCGCCCGTGCCTCCTGCCACCGCCATACTGCCTCCCTCACCAGCGCTCTCGCCTGCCCCTCCGCCCGCGCCCCCGTCACCCGAGCCCTCCGCCGCCGCTCCGCTCCCTCCTCCCGCCAGCCCCTCAAGGCCCTCGCCCACGCCCGCCGCCTAGCCTGCTCTGCCGCCCTCGCCCACGCCCGCCTCCCTTCCCGTAGCCCCCGTGCTCCCTCCTCCCACTCCCGCAGGTACCTCCTCCCCTCTCGCCGCCTCCTTGCCTCTGCCCTCTCCTGGCACACTCGCGCCGTCCTCTGCCGCCACTCCCGTCCCTCCTTCCACTGTCCCCACGCCCTCTCTACCGCCCGCCTTCTCCCCCGCCTCGTCGCTTTCCCCTCTGCCCCGGCTGCTTGCCGCCTCTCTGCCAGCCCCTCCCGCCAGCCCCACAGCGCCTCCCTGTATCTGCGGCTCGTCTTGCGCTTTTTCATATGACTGATCTGTCGTTGTTTTTTTCTTCGCATCAGGATGTTGGATAACCAGTGTCTGAATTCTCTTTGCTTCAGGAGAATCGTTCGCTGGATTTTCACTAACTGATGTCGACTTCTCATTGATTTCGTTTTCTGTGTTTGCAAGATCCAGTGTTGCAATGTGGCATTGAGTTGAAGTTTTTGTCGCTTGGATTTCAAAATTCTTTTGCGTCGGTGCAATCTGATATTCTTTTTCAGGAATTCAAAGATAAACCAAGACAGAATCTTTGACTCTCTTGAGTGCTTTGCATTTTGCAGCCATGTCATCTTGTTCAAGAGAGTTGTTCTCCTATCTTTGTAGCGGTTCAGTATCCTAAACGACTGGCAAAGTTGTTTCAAGTGTGTCATCTTTTCCTTCCACGACAATGATGTTTGTCGCTGAGAATGTCGTTGGTAGAGAGTCGCCCTCCAAACTCTGACAAAGCACAACAATGTCGCTTGTTCAGATGTTTTTCTTGAATCACATGCCAAATGGAACAGAACAGGTATGTGGTCTGCTATAGCTGCAACATGTAACTCCGAGCTTATGAGCATGTGTTGAACATCTACTTGCAAACTTGTTTCTAGCAATCTCCGAACTGTTTCTTGCTGCAGCTTCTCTTTTCCCATCCTCATGGAATCTACAGCAAGTCCAGTCACCCAAGAGACCTTGTCTTCTGTCCTCACAATCTCGTCAGTGATCGACTCCAGCTCTCGCGTCAATGTCAAGATCTTGCTCTCAGACACTTGGACCAATGATGTTATCAACCCCTTCAGCTCTAGATTCTCAGACTCGATGCAAGACACGTAATCCTTCCCATCATGAGCGAAGAAGCGACCTGATCTCACAACATGCTCTTCATCCCGATCAACCTCATCTGCAGTCTGTTTGACTTGGGCATCCATTGATGGAAGGAAGCTTGAAGGCTCGGCGCCACCTTGAAGCTGTTGGGTTTCCTCGAGGCCAAGGCTGGAGAGTGAAACTTGGCTGTGATCAACTTGGCTGAGCAGATCGGATCTCCACCAGGCCAAGTCAGACTGGCAACATGATATCTCGTGAAACAAAATTTGAAGTTCTTTGCAAACATAACCAGCCTCAACTGATTCTTGCGGTAATGACGAGTGTCCTGTCAATTCGCAGCATGATTGATTCTTGGCAGACAGCGTTACATTCGAACACACCAACTGTTGTCTTGAATTGTGAGAATGAATTTCCGATGAACTCCTTAGAGAGGCGGCGTTGGACGACAAGACAAATCTGTTTAAAGTTCCTTCTGCAGAAGAGAGATGTTTCTCTAAGGCGCTGATCGATTGTGAAGTCTGATCGAATATGAGAGAGAAATCCAGAATTGTTGAGTTCAAACTTTGCAGCAATCCTGCACAACATTCCAATTCAGATGACTTGGCAAGCAGCTCGGCTTTCAGTGACTGGAGCTCAAGATCGAACGTGTTTGTTTTCTTTCCCGAAGTCGTTTGTGAGAACTCGTCGCAGGCTTTCTGAAGTTCGAGTAGCTCGTGACGGATCTCGTCAACATTAGCATTCATCTTACAGCCATCAAAGTCCATGGAGGCACTAGAAAAAACCTGCCTGTATGTATCGACAGCGAGATCTCGCTCTTTATATGCCGCAAGCACTGGCATATTTGATCTGCCCTCGTGTTGGTGTACCAGGGCTGAGAACCGAGAACACACTCGAGGGTTCCTTCATCATCAACACACTCAGGTGGGTTGACTTGCTCTTCGCGAACTTTGATGTGATTCGACCTTCGGTCCTGTGCCATGCGCGTGAATCGTTCATTCGCCTCGTGACTGAAGGAGTTTGTATCCAGCATCTTCTGATATTCATCGAAAAGGATGGCAGTCCTCCTCTTTTCACCCTGGAGCATGCCATGGAGTGACTGTATCTCGTGCGAGGTGAGCTCAAACATGTCCCGCACATTCTGCAAGTGCATGTCCATAGCAAGGTCAATCTCGCATTCTCTTGCAACAGCGCGGCACAGTTTTGAGATGTGGCACAGGGTTTCATTCAACTTCTCTCGGACCTCACGATGAGCAGAGAGATATTCCTCATGATGATGTAAGTACTGCGCCCTCTGGTCGTCGTTGCTGCATGGAAACAGCTCAGTACCTCGGAGCTCTCCGCCGAGGCTGTTGATTCGAGGCATTTCAACTCGTGACATCTTCTCAAGTAAAAACGTATATCTCACTTCCCTCCTCCTTGTCGTTCATCCTCCTCGCGCCCTCTTCTCGCTCTCCCTCCTTGCCGCACAGTGCGGCCAAGTGCATGGTTGACGCCAATTCCGGTCAAGCTCAGGGTGGGGGTCTTTGTGGGGTATTTAGTTACCCCCTTTGATGATTGAGAGTAAGCCTGGAAAGTGGGGTAGGGGTCTTGAAGTAGGGGTGGGGGTACAGAAGCAGTCGTAACTGTTCTTTGACAGCCCTTGTCACTGAAATGTTCGGTTACAGACCGTTACAAATAGAGGTCCAGGCTGAAAGTCGTCTTGGGTCGCATTATGAATCCGATGGGTGGGGGTTCAACAACCTGGGGTGTGAAATACTCATAAGGGGTGGGGGGTGGTAAATGCAACTATCTTTTGAGCAACAGTTGTAATAATTGGAGGGGTAGGTATTATATGGTGGGTGGGTGTCAGATATTGGTAGGGGTAGTCAGCAAAGGGGTGCAAAAGGTATGCAGGTTGCGAACCAAGTGCAAGCAAGAGGAGGAGGCAGAGGAGAATGAGACAGGGAAGGGGAGCTGGAGGGCTGACAAGAAGCGACACCATCAAAGATTGACTGGAAGAGCATGTGAAGAAGCCGAATCCTGGCTGTGGGGGATAGAAGGACGTTGCAGGGCTGAGGGTAAACTTTGTACCTCAGAAAATCTGGCACTGCAAATCTACAGGAAGAGCAGAATTCGTCAAATCCGCCACAGAGGATGTCTCTGTTTGGATGTGGTGATAATAGCTCAGGGGAGTTGGGGTTGGGGCACTGCCAGGTGCAGTTTGTTTCTTGAAATTTCTGTTTCGTCTAAATTGTTCCACGTAGCCAATTGTCGGTAGGCTTACCCGGTTAACACTTCGAAATCATGCAGAGGACACGGATTCGAACATAACGGCCTCTTCCTGTGGAAACGGATTCAGCGTCATTCATGATTCGTCCACCATGCAAACATTCAGTTGTGGGGAGGCGCTCGGGGGACACCTAGGAGTTGGGTGCGGGCAGTGCTTTCCCATCAAAGAGTTCGTCCCGATACCTCGACTTCAGGTCTCCATCATGGCTTGTTCGGTTTGAGATGTCTGACTCGTCTCGCTGCCTCCTTGCGAGATCAGGGCCTCAAGGTCAAGGAGATTGCGAGTGGGATGTATCACACTGTTTGTTTGATTGAGGGGGGTAGCGTCTTCGCATGGGGTCGAAACAACGACGGGCAGTGCGGTGTATTGCCGAGCGAACAACCGTACAGTGATACTAAAGTCTGTGACTAGTTGTCTTGACACCACCCTTGTTCAGAATCTGCTATGTACCCACGGAAGTGATGATTCTGCGATGGACGGTTGTTACAAAGGTTGGGAGGCATGAAGCATTCCTGAGGCTGAAGGGGAGTTTGCAGGTCGCATGTGGATGTTGCCATAGTCTAGCAATCACAGAACACGGGAGGTTGTTTTCTTGGGGTTGGGACAACTATGGCAAAATCATTCAAAATCAAGACGTCAACATCCATGCAGAGAGCCCACGATTGACAGAAGACGTGATAACAATCTTTGCTGGGTTGCCTGCTCAAACTCAAAGAACGCTATCGGATCCAACTGAGGTGTTCATCAAAAGTGGTATTCGCTCCGTTCCAAATTGATCTTCCTGAATCCGAGGTGGATGTTGCTAACAACAGGATGACAGGTGAATGTGAGGCAGTTGTTGTCGACGTTTCTGGTTCCAGATGATGTTTGCCTCCCGTCAGAGTTGACTGATGAAATGAAAGGTGGATTTGGATTCACGAGCTGCATAACATTAGGAGGGAAGGTTTACTCGTGGGTGATGTCCATGCATTCATCCAAATCTGTCTCCCTCACTCCTTCGGCGCAGGGCTTCAATGACCATGGGCAGCTCGGGAATGGGACTAACATGTCATACATGATTGTGTGTGAAAGTACTCGTGCTGAACTCTGATTTCAGTCCGCACTGTTATCCCATTCAAGTCCATCTGAATGGTGCAAGATTCTGCCTTCTATGCAGCCATTTTTGATGGTATCTCTGATCAGATACCAACCCAGCAATACGGATTTCTTGTGGCTTTCAGCATGCTTGCGCCGTTACGCATGACGGAAGTCTGTATAGTTGGGGTCAGGGTGGAATAGGACAACTTGGACGCTCCTCACGAGTAGACTGCAAGGTTCTGAAGGAAGATCCCAAGTGGTGTTCCTCTGACTTATATCAGGTTCCAACAAAAGTTGAATTTTTCCTTTCCTACAAGTGCCTGTCTGTGGCGTGCGGGTTCGATTACACCTTTGTTATTGCAAGACAATTGTAATCAACTTCGGGGGGTTGCAGGAACTTACATCAATGACAGGCACACTGGCTGGGAAAAAGTGAATGCCTTCGGGGGGAACAGCAGTGGTCAGTTGGGCTTGGTGTACACGAGCGGAGGTATCCTCAAACATCTCATTCTGCATTGTGTGTAAGACCCTCGACTCGTCAGTAAGCCGGTCGGAATCGAGGGCTCCAGTCAGCAACGAGAAGCAAGCCAGGATTTGTCCGAGTACTGGGACTGTTGCCGCGGTCTGGGCAACACCGACATGGTCTCGTCCTGTTCACGTTGCCGAGGCTTTCTGATGCCTCTTCTTGTTTGTCGTACCAGGTTGGAGCTGCCCGAGCAGATTTACAGGCTTCATGAGATTTCATGCGGGCCTGACGCAAGACACACCTTCGTGCACTTTTCGAGGAGATTGTCAGCGGTGAGCGATGAGACCTAGAAAGATGTGATGTGGTGATGGAGTCATCGTTGCAGGAGTCAGAGGTTGCAGTGCTGATGAGTATGCATCCGCGCCTGGGAGAGAACAGCCTTCTCCGACTCTTAGAGAGTGACCTGCTTCGGTTTGTGTTACATACTATCTCAATTTGACTTGGCAAGTTGAAGCCTCAAGTCGGAACTCCGGCCGTTGAACTTCGGAATCTGATCCGATCTGGCACCCTGACCGACTCTGTCCACTTGGATCTTTTCATAAAACCGTATTCAATTTAGGTCACAGCTGGCGACTGGCCCGACTCCGAGTCGGCGAGTCACCAGCCTCAGTGATCGGACTCGGTGACAGGCGCCGCTGCCGGGCCCGGGGCCGGGCCGGGCGGCCCACTCCCTGCCAGGCTGCTCAGCCCTCATCCCCGCGCAACGCTCAAAAGACGCACATCGCGCAGCACATCGCGCCAGACATCGCGCTGCACATCGCGCACATCCGCTTTCAGATTGGGCTAAATCGGGAACGAATTGAGTAAATCATATGGTACTAGAGTACAACTCCTGTCGTTTCATATCCACTCCCTACCCCTTGAAATTATACCCCCAGACCACCACCCCGTCCTTCATCCTTGAGTTTTTCTGCAGCAGACATCACTGTACCGCCGGCCGGCTAGGCGGTGCGGGCAGGAAAGAATAATGTTGGAACAGGGAGAACTAGGGAGGAGACTAGGGAGGAGATCTAGGAGAGAGTCGAATAGCATGCCAGGGCTGGATGTGTGTGACATTGTCCTCTTGTAGTCTCATCAATCCGACCACGCTTCGTAGACAGTACAAAGGACGCTGTAGCAGTTGAGAAGTCACTGCCAGATATTCATTGTATCATAACCATCATGTGTTAATGGTTCTGCTCCGCTAATGCTCGTCGTAAACCAGATGTTTCAAGTTCTCTCTCACGCTTTTGGATCCATGGATGCTCCTGCCCCCTCGCTTCCCGCTGCCGTAAGTTTGTTCAGGTCATGAGCTTGTTTGCGTACTTACACTCTGGACTGCAGAAGCATGACAATCACGATCATTCCAAGTCCCACGCTGCGATCTTCCCTCGCTACGACAACAGCATCGAGAGGTTTTCTTCATACTGCTCAACTCTTGGCGTTGCTGAGCTTTCTTATACAGGGCTGCTGACTTCTCCGCCAGAGGACTCAACGTGAACTAAGTTAGGCGGTAGACTCTTGATATCCGTATCTCACTAGGATATTAAAGGTTATCCGTAGATTGATTTTCTTATCCTTATTTGTATCGACTTGCGCTCCCTTCCACGTATCTCAAAACTTGAGACGTATGTTGATGAAGAAGCATGCTGGACATCAGCAATCGTAAGAACACGCCATCCAAATGATACACAATGTGAAGTAGAAATATTTAACCCAGTGAAACTTATAGGAGATAGCTACACAAAGATTTGAGGTGAACCTCCATTTCTGTTCTCTTCTTTCAATGTGCGAGGTCCAAGCCAGTAGAGTACTCATGACATCGCTATGGCTTACACAAGGGTTTCTAATCAAGACTGCAAGCAACACTGTGAAGAGCGACGGTCACGATTCTTTCTGTTTCGGTCGTTGACCCTCGACCATGTCCCTGTCGTCAAGGTCATTCACGCATCACAAACCACAGGAACAAAGCCTGCCTGAAGAAGGGGATCTTCTGCAGAACAGATTTCCACAGCAACCACCACCCGCAAGAGACAGTCACAGCTATGAGCAGGAGAGCCAAGATCCATCGGATCATGACCTGCTGAACAAATCACAACCAATCATCATTTGACACGGTCGAATCACCTCCATGACATGGTCGTATGTCTCCGTGCTCACCATGGCAGGTCGGTGCTATGCAACTCTTGACACATCCCGACCTGGAGAAATGCTTCAGAGAAATCCAATAGACTAGCCTGCCCTCACACGATGAGGTAAAACTGCAAGCTCCTCTTTAAATCTCCCGCGCCATCTCGTTGATGTATTCCCCTTTCCTTTTTGTAGTACATTTCCTTGCCTTTCATCGTCCACTATTTTCTCTGTATTGTATCTCTCCTTTACTTGACCCTTTTTCTTCTTCCTCACCAACTTTGTTCTCCTGTTTCCTCCTTCCTTGTTCTAAACCTTCATTAAATCTCTCGCTTGCCTCACACGAACCTACCTCCCCTCTCCCTTCTTTCCAGTTCCCCCTCCCCCCTCCTCCCTCCCCTTCCTCTCTACACACACTGTGACTGCTGCAATGTCTCTTTCCATCCTCCTCTCCCTCCTACTGCCGTTCCCCATCCGTCCATCAGCACGCTCCCATGTTTCAACTTCACCGTATTTCTATAGTCAAGTTGCCTGGTTTATAGTCAATCGGACATCGGACTCAACCTCGGATGAGTCCAAACTTCACTCAAAGTAAAGTAGTAAGGCCCGGGCCCGGGCCTTTCAATGGGATCCGAGCATCGGAGTGAACGTCACGGTGCCAATAGACAATAGACAGTAACCAACTCAGTCCTCCAGCTTTACAAGTACAGTGACGAGACGGTATATCGAGTGTCTTCCGGCACTGTCAGAACTTCAAGGCTTCTACTCGCTCTTCTTGCTCTTCTTGCTCTTCTTGCCCGGGCTCTTCTGCAGTTCATCCTGCCGAGCGAAGAGATTCAGACACGTGGGAGCAACCAGATCGATCTCTCTCACCTTGTCGTCTTTCTCCTCCTTAACCTTCCTCTTGGATTCCGGTGATTTGACCTCTTTCTTCACCTTCTTGGCAGAGACACGTCCTCCTGGAAGCCTTTTCCTCAGTCCCCCCTTGTACCCGAGCAGAGCTCACCGGAGGCGTACGAGTCTGGTAGCCCTTTGAATCCATGTCCTGAAGGCGTCACCTTACCCGGTAGGCTCGCGCGCTGTGCGATAGGAGGAGGAAGAGGAGGGCATTCAGACGGGGCGTCTGCGCCGGGGATGTGTTCAACGAGGTTGAGCTGAGGGAGGGCGACGTGATTCAGATGAGAGCACCAGGAACAAGGGCTGGCAGCCCGGACGGTTCACCTGTCGCCGGAAGGGTTTTGCTGCAACCAGTTGACTCTCCTTGGGGTCGGGGAGGAGCGCCAGGATCTGGTTGACCAGAATCACAGGTGAGTTGATGAGGGGAAACGAGCACAAGCACCTGCGCGGCCTCCGTCTCTTGTGCCGGAGAGACGCTTGCCAAGAACTTCCTACCATCGCACTCCACCTGCCCATCCCCTCCTGCTTCCCTCAGCTCGATCTTGAGGTCACTTCCAAGTAGGGTCAGACACCTCCTGCCTGCAAGAGAAACCACAACCTGAGAGTTTCTGTTGGCAGGTCGACGGGAATTCTGATCAGCCAGAGCTCCCTTCCTGATTTCGAGGCTCGTTTAATGTCCATGATGTTGTTCCTTGCAAAAATATGTTCAATCATCAATGAAAGAGAGAGGATTGCACTTCTTTCAAGCTCTCATATCTTTGAAAGGAGGGAGAGTGCAATTATCCTCTTCTCAAATGCTCAGGCGCAATGTCGGAAAAGGAAACTTTCAAGAAAGGCTTGATTGGTCTCTTGAGCTTCCACCCCGCACATGGTTGCCTAATGTAGGTCGCTCTCTTCTCTTCTCTCTTCTCCTTCTTTCTATCCTCCTCGTCTCTCTCCTCCCCTCCTCGCCCTCTTTCTGCTCCTCTTTGACTCCTTGCTCGTTCTTCGTTCTTCACTTCTTTCTCTCAAAACCATCCCCCACCCTTTCCTTCTCCCCTTGTCTACCTCTCTCCTCTCCCTCTCCCCCTCTCTCTCCCTCTCTCCCTCTCTTCCTCCTGTCCCTTCCCCCGACATCCAGGATCGCACGTGCGCTCTCCTGGCATTTCGCGCGCTTAGGATTGAAACCGCGAATGCCGGGTGACCAGAGGACATACAAGGCGATGGTGGGAGGGCCATGGGTTCGGCGGTGGATGGCGACTGGGGTGGCGACGGCGGCGGCGGCGCTGGGAGGAGCTGAAGGGTTCCTGGTGACTCATCGTACTCTCAAGATGGGAGCAGAGAACGAGACTCTCCGAGCTCGAGCAGTGCGCACTTTGTACGACATGCGGGACCCTGTGGTCGTCGGCTCTTGGCGATCGATCAACGACGTCGTCATGGGCGGTGAGTTCCTTTTGTTGAAGCATATCAACAAGTATGAATAGATGATGATGATGATGATGATGAGGAGGAGGAGGAGGAGGAGGAGGAGGAGGAGGAGGAGGAGGAGGAGCTTGTGTAAGAGCAAGTGGCGGAAGAAGAATGCTACCATGACGAGGAGGACAAATCTACGTATCCCAAGTATCTTTGATGATGCTGATGATCAAAGAGGACGCAGTCATTGCGATAGCGAAGTGTTGTGTTGCCATCTTCTCGTTGATATCTCTTCAAGGATGCTCTACCGGAGGTCTAATGCCGGGCGAGGATTGTGCCATCTTCAAAGGAGTTCTGAGCACACGTAACAACGGAGGCTTCTCGTCCATTAGGAGCCCTCAGACAGACATGGACCTGTCGGACTCAGATGGGATCCTGATCAACTGCAAAGGAGACGGCAGACTGTACAAGCTGCAGGTAACATGCTCTCATGTTGCTGTTCCCTGTGTGTAAGGGTGTGTTAGGTCTGCGCTGATGCTCGCTCCCCTGGCGTGAAGTATCAGGCTGAGTTCGCGCCTTCGTCGGAGTGGAATGAGCATGCGGTGCTGTGGTCAGACCTGAAACCGAGCATGAGAGGTGTCCTGCTTGAAGGAGCTCCAGTAAGATCGATTGTGTGCTGGTTGAGGTGGCTGGCTGACTCATAGAACGCAGGAAGTGAGCAGAGGAGAGATCAGTTCCTTCGGGATCCTAACAAGCAAGGTTACCAGCGATGGAGGATACAACTCACAGTTTCAGCCGGGAGAATTTGCTTTGGCGATAAGGAGCATCAGCGCATTTCAGCTTGAATAACATCATCATGCCTCTGTTATTGCATTGCCTATCGCTCAAACATTCTTGTATCTAATTCATTGTATCACGCTATCTTTCACGATTCACCCTTCTGCGCAAGATTGTGAAGGTAAGATACAACTTTGCCGGCACTAGGACAGGTTTCAAGATCAGCCGCAAGACGGTGCACTCCGCGTAAGCTGTTGCGAGCCTCACAGCGTCCTGATGAAGTTTCTAAGTCGCTACGAGGGAGAGGAAACATTCACCAGGCGCAGGATGCGGGACATCCATCCCAGCCTCCTCTCCGCAGCGTTCAAGGCGTCCTCAAACCTGCCAGTATCCCAATCTTAAAGGATGAAGGGACGAGGAGGAGAACAACTTGCCTGCTCTTAAACATCCCCATAGATGAATCTCCCCTGGTAGAATAGAATCAGCTTGGCAGAGTAAAGCAGGAGCTCGGAACTTGCCAGTTCACACTCCGTTTGAGAGGTTGCAACAGGTATGTCGATGACAGCATGGCTACCCTACACCAGCTCTCAATGTCTCCTCATGCAGCACAGCGTCCTACAAAGAGAGAAGGGAGAGCGACTCGTAGACAACGAACGCCAAAGGCAGGTCCTTCATCTTGATCCCTCTGTCTTCCAGATACTTCCGGATCTTCCACTTGCTTGCTCTTTGAACTTCACGCTCCATCAAACAGCAGAATGCAAACTCATCATCGACTCACCCTCCCCTTTCGGCTGCTCTTCTCCCTTGCGAGCGGCAGGTTCGTACGATGATGGTTGTCCTGTAGATTATGAATCATTGTATGGCATGCAAGGAGAACTGCCTTACCACGCTCTCCATGCTCTTCAAGCGCCAACGCCCCATGAATCAAGAACAGGTATGCACTTCCTAGGAGGAGAATCGAGAGGACTGGAGAGGAACTTAGTGACAGGGCCTTTAGAAGGCGACAAGGAGGACGTATGCAGACCTCGTAGCCACACACCCCATACTCCCTCGTCCTACCATCTCCAGTCTCCTTTCCCCCCTCTCTTACTACCATCTCAATCCTCCTCCACCGTTCCGCCTCCTCCCACCTGGTCGACTACACCCCCGTCGGCGGTCGCATCCAGCCAGCATGATGTCGGATTTTCACTCAATTGTGTCTACTACACCAACCACCCCTACCCCCTCTTTCTATAAGTTTTTTACCCCACCAAATAGAATTGAATATCAGACTCGCCTCAGGATATGTACTATGTAAAACACAGAGACAGAAATATTTATCTACCTCATTTCCCCTCTTTGCCCTCACCTCTCTGTCTCTTCAGGTCATATTTTGTTCCCTCTGCCGCAGCGGTCCAATGGCGACCAACGTCATGCTAAGGATCCCCCGAGCGCCGCAGGCATGCAGTGACGATCGCTCCTCGCTCCCACTCCCGTCTTCTCTCAATCCTCGCCATCTCCCGCCCTTGTCCACCGAATCTTGCACTTGGTCTTCTGTCTCTCCCATTTTCCCATCTTTTCTCATTTCTTTGCGATCTTCTATCTTGCTCACATGTTCATTAATATCTTCTATGTCGCCTTTTCCGTCGCTTCTAAACTCACCGCAGTCGGGCATCGGCGTCAAGATCGAGCAGCGCATGCCTGGAGTTCCTCACAGGATCATTGGCATCGACAGAGACGGCCCAGCATTCAACTACCTACAGATCGGTCAGTATTTCTCTCACACCCTGGCGACTTCTCGCTAGTACAGTCACCCTCCTGTCTTCCTCTTGTCTTCCCACAATTACCCTCCTTCCTCCCTGACTGTGAGTCAAGGGGACGATATCTATGAAGTGAACGGAGCACCGACCACACACCTCAGTGTAGAGCAGGTGCGTTAAACAACTCCATCTTCCTACCTCCCTCTCGCTGAGTCTTCTCTCTTAACGCAGGTCGCACAGCTCATCAGAAGTGCACCAGGAGATCAAGTCCAACTCTTGATCGCTCGACCTGGTCAGCCTTGCGCGTGCGGAACTTGTTGACAATGACTGATACGACGAGAGAAGGGGAGAGCGCGGGAGTGAGCAGGACGCAGTACAACGGGGCCATGTCCAACGGCGAGATAGCAAACAGGCACACAACATCAGCAGCGTTCTTGTCCATAGCAGGCAGGGAGAGTTCAGACGCGTTCGGCCGTTTCAAATCGGCCAATCTGGCTCAGAGCAACATCGTCAGTGAGCATGGCGAACTCCGGCCCCTTCCCATCTTGCCGAGCGAAGTGAACAAGCAGCACTCAGTGACGGACTGGATCTTTCCGTCAGGGCCTCACCCGGACGAGAAGATCGATCGATCCCAGCGAGAGCCATTGACGGCCGAGTACAGCCAAGATCTGCACAAGAAGCTCAGTGACGTAATGCCTGGCGAGGTTTGTCTGATCGAATGAGCGTTCCTTGGCAGATTGAATCAGAGAATTATCGTCTCGCTGCAGAATGTCAGAGGTGCTCTATTCACTCCTGATCTGGCACGGGAGGTCAACCTGACCCCGGCAAGCAGGATGGAGCAGTCAAAGAGCAGCATCCAGCTGAGGAGCGAGGCTCTGAAGCAAGAGACTGAGATGAAAGTAAGACTGTCCCGCTGCAAGTCATGTAGCTGAAAGATGTTACAGAAGAACAGGGACAAGGAGTGGTACACGCAGGATGCAAACTCCAGGTGAAGTTTGCCCTCCAACGTCATCGGGATGGCTGACAAGGCTTACTGTCCCTTCCACCAGCATCGTCTTTCTCGACCTGCAAGGCAAGACGCATTGGATCCCTCACTCTCTCAAGGCCCATCTGCTCCTGGTGAAATCTCTTGGCTCTCCCGCTCTCCCTCACCCGTCTTTGGTCCAGATCGCTGCCTCCTCCCCGGAAGAAATCCCGGAGGCTTACCACGAGGGCGCCCTGGTCTTTCCCCATCGTCCCTTTGTTGGTGTGCGGCTTCCTGACAAGCACCTGCAGGCTCGCACTGAGATCGCTCCTTCTGTCTACAAGTGATCGTTTCGTCTCGCCTGCTGTTCCTCACCTGACTTGCTGCAGGTGGACTTACGCGAAAAGACCGTACTGGGCGTATCCTGACGTGAGAGCATCCCTCTAAGGCCCTTCAAGTTCATTCTGACCTGCTCCCGTTCACCAGTGGAGCTCGGTCTCTTCTTCCTTTGTAGCGAATCTCCCTCCGACCGCTCCCGAGGACAACGTTTTCAACAAGACCATACAAGGGGAGAGGTGAGCTCGATCGCTTCAGGTGGCAGTGCTGATGAACAAGTGCAGCTGGAACAAGGTGGAGTCGCTCATGCCTCCTCCCTCCGGCATCAACTACTGCTGAGGCCCGGGCGAACTCGCGTTCACTGGAAGTTCTTTGACTACCGCATAATGAAACTTGGCAAACGGTCACTGATCTGCCACGTGAGGAGTGAGAATATTTTGAAATTCTACGTCACTTTCTGCTGGGCCCCAGCTTCGTCTTCATCACCCGCATTCCTAACCGAGGGCCCACTGCCGGCGCAGCTGCCGGCGGCGCAGTGAGTGCCGCCATCCGGGGCCCGGGGGCCCGGCCCGCCCGGCGGTACGTGACCGGACCTTGGACGAAGAGGGCCCAAAGGTGGAATGAGGGTGATGAGTGAAACAATTTGTCGGGCGACCAGGCGTAAGTAATGCAGGCCGTACGAGGTGAGACAAAGGGAGGGAGGAGAGGAGAGGAGAGGAGAGGAGAGGAGAGGAGAGGAGAGGAGAGGAGAGGAGAGGAGAGGAGAGGAGAGGACAAGGAGCTAGAGGAAAGAATGATGCGCTAGCATGTTCCCATGCCATGAGTGTGTATCATGGGGCGATTGAATGTTGTTTGAGAACATGATGGTTACAACTTGTACCTCAACAAACATCCCTCTGGATCTGAGAAGAAGGGCTCAGTAGATGTACAAGGACTAAGTAGATGTACAAGGACTAAGTAGATGTACAAGGACTAAGTAGATGTACAAGGACTAAGTAGATGTACAAGGACTCAGTAGATGTACAAGGGCTCAGTAGATGTACAAAGTGCAGACGGTGGTTTCAAAAGAAGAGAAAGTCTGTTGGTGCATGGGATGTGCGATGAATGAGAGCAGGATGCAGCAAAGAAGTTGAAATGTTGCTGCCCATAGGTTGGAGCTTCAATGCAGTGCTGAGGTCGGGGGGCAAACGATTCATGTCCTTCCGTCCCCGAAGATCGGTGCTGTTCCTTCCAGGATCAAACACGCGAGCCATCAACAAGGCTAGAACGCTACCTGCCGACGTGGTGATCATGGACCTCGAAGACGCCGTAGCGCCCGACGTGAAGGTCGATGCGAGGATGAACGTGGTGAAAGAGATCGACAGTGGAGGGTTTGGACACAGGGAGGTAGCGATCAGATGCAACGGGCTCGACACAGTGTGGGGCAAGGACGACATTCGTGCCATCGCCAAGAGCAAGGCGAATGCGGTGGGTGCGAGCTAGGAGGCTCAGCTGGCAACTGACTCGCAGAGTTGTCAGGTTGTCATTCCGAAAGTGGAGGACAGGAACGTGGTGATCGAAGCGCAGAAGATCATCTCGCAGGAGATGCGCAAAGATCTTCCGATCTGGTGCATGATTGAAAGCCCGATGGGGGTAGCGCCTTTGTTCTCCTTGACGGCTGCCTGCCTATCTCATGTGCTGCTCCCAGGTGCTGCGCAGCTCTGACATCTGCTCCCTCGGTACTGCCCTAATCTCTCCTGGGATTGAGCTCAGGGTCTTTCCGCAGCGAGAGAATCCAAGGAGAACCCTCTGCAAGCTGTCGTGATGGGAACGTCCGACCTTACCAAGGTAGTCCAGCTCCTCCCGATGCCGCTTGACCTCGTGGCAGGACCTGCACGCACTACACGTGCCGTCTCGCTTCCCCTTGCAGACTTCGCTGCAGATGGTGAGCAGGAAGAGGCTCTCCTGCCGTCCGTGACGCCGACCAGGTCCTGCTGTCCGCTCGAGCCCATGGCCTTGTGGCTCTGGATGGGGTGAGACCTGCCGTGGACTGGCAGCTTGTTGACAAGGGAGCAGGTGCACCTGGACATTGAAAACAAGGAGGAGTTTCTGCAGCATTGCACGTACTTTCATTCATGACATAAGGCCCTTCTGACAGCATCTCTCTCCTCCTTTTCCTCCACGTCCTCGTCCTCGTCCTCGTCCTCGTCCTCGTCCTCGTCCTCTCCTCCTCTCGATCGTCTTCATGATCTCTTCCACAGCGCAGCGAAGCAGATGGGGTTCGATGGCAAGACCCTGATTCACCCAACTCAGGTAGATCGCTCCTAGTTCTCAATGATCTGTGATTCACCAGTCACCTTCCTTATCGTGCAGATTGGACCGGCCAATGAAGTTTTCTCTCCCTCCGCCGATGACGTCAAACTAGCGCAGGAGATCATCGCTGCCTACAACGAGGCGGTGAGCTCCCTCCCTGCCCAGCTCCCTCCCAGCAGTGATGGACTTGCGAGCAGCTCGAAAAGAAGAGCAACGTTGCCGTTGTGCGAGGGAAGCTCATCGAGTGAGTTCGACACGCGCCTTCCTCAGCCCTGATCGCACCCCAGGAACCTGCACGTGGAGGATTCGAAACGGATCCTCCAGATCTTTGAGATGATCTCTTCCATGAAGTGACGGAGGTTTCGCTGCTGTCCGCCGAGTCCTCGTGTGACGTCCATGGCAGACTTGCGCTCAAGGGAAGGGATAGGAGGGAGACGACGAGACTAGCGTTGAGTTGTTCACCTTAGAAGCGCTTCAGGTCGTCGATGTTGGCGTCTAGCTTAAACTTTGCCATGGCTTTCATCGGAAACTTCCCGACCCTCTCGATCTTGTTGATTCTGGTGATCTTGTGCCCCCCTCCATCATAGTCCACCAGGACCTCAACTTCTCCCTGCTGCAGGCTCTGCCAAACTCATCAGATCAGCTGGAGGTCAGCTGGAGTCTTCACCGTGCCATGTACCGAGCTGTAGTGCTCCTCTGACCCGAAGCCGAGCGTTAGGCCGAGAGTGTACCTATCGGGTAGTGAGAGTAGTAAGGGGGAGTATTTGAGGTCAAGGAAGAAACAGGTGAGAATGGCATGAAGTAGAGAAGGAGGGAGGAAGGAGGAGGAGAAGGAGGAGTTTAGAAGACCTCCCATCGCTTCGTTTCACACAGACAGGCTCCCCGACACTGAAGCTGCTCGACTTGGACCAGGAACAGAGAATGATAGCGGCATCTCCCAGATTCTGTCCGAGCACAGCGTTCATGCTGGACTTTATTCCTTCCCGCTTCTCCCTCCTCTCAGCTGGACTCGAAGGGCTAGAGGAGCAGGACAGCATGCTTTCGTCGGGTCTGCTCGCAAGGTTCTGCTCCCTCTCGCTCTGTGCCTCCTCCTCCGAGCCCCTCCTGCTGACTCTCGGGAACGAATCGATCGTGCCTGCTGGGCTGTTGACGCCCTCACCTTCACCTGCACACGGGTCAGGCGGACTCGCGAGCAGGAGGATCTGACCCAAGGAAGCGTCCTGCCTGACCTTGTCACTTGCTCTGCAGGTGCAGGTCAACTCCTGCCTCCTCCTGGCACCCTTCACCTCGGAGTTCCACAAGGGGTAGAGGTCTTGGTCGATTCAGCTGCGTTGAGAAGATACTTGAAGGAGATGGTGAAGTCGAAGTGCCTCTCTTCCGGCGGGTTCTGCCGTCAAAGTCAGGTGGACACCAGCAGGGCTGTCGCTGACGTCGTGGATGACCAGCCCCACACAAGCGCCGCGAGATCTTAAAGAATCTTTCAGAGACGAAGACGCCAAGGACGACACCTCATGTCTGCTATGCAACGGATGACGCCGACATCGGTCGTGAACACCACAGCCTACATGGACCATGAGAAAATAACGAAGAGGACGAGGAAGATGTAGAGCAAAGGAAGAGAAGGAGGAGGAAGAGGAGGAGATGGTGGTGGAGGGGGAAAATGAATGAAGGTGAGCAGGAGAATACCGTTGCTCTTTCAAGCTGATCTTTGGTATCATACATCCACAACAGCATGTCCCGTACCATCCGCATTCTGTTCATGACAAAGTCACAAGAACAACATTCTCAGCACGTTGCACCTTCGGTCGCCCGCCCCCCTGTCGTCGAGGGTCATCCTCTCAGGAAACTTTTTCACGGGAGCAAAGGAGGGTCGCGCCCTTAGCCTGCCCCCTCCGTCCCTCGTCGCTCCTCCAGCGGAGGGAACCTTGTCCAGCATGTCAGAACTTTTGACCAAATTCGCTGTCAAGCTACTTTCTGCGAGCCTTCCGCACGACTCGGAGTACTCTTGACCCTCGAGCTCAACAGCCTTGCTGGAGCCCCGCTGGACTTCTGCTCGTCGATGTAGACGGAGATTTGACTGACTTCAACGGTTGACCCGAACCGCTTCTTGCTCACGACGTCTGCTAGCGCATCAGCAAAGTCGAGATTCCTCTGCTTCGAGGGGATGGGGAAACTTTCAAGATCCCAGAAGACTGCACAGCCAACGCCGACATTGACCCTCTCGTCATGCTCGTCCCAAGAAGGACCCTCCGCGTGCTCTTGTACATGCGTGTGTGCTCTCGACTTCAACTCCGGGTTCGCCGTGTTTGGCTAACAAACAAGCTTAGCAAGACCCGATAAACGCCCGATGCTCATGGATACCCTTGCTTCGGCCGCCTCGACCTTGTCGATCAACGGGTAGAAGGACGAGGAGGGACGAGGAGCAGATGCAGCAGTGGTTGGCCTCCTCCCATTCTCCGCATGTTGCAGGTCAGACCAGAACAAAGATCGCCCCTTCTTGTCCTGCAGAAGCTTTGCTTGCAATGGGCTCGCCATGGCAGAGGAGGTCACACAAATTACTCCTCCTCCTCCTCCCCCTCCTCCTCCTCAGCCTTTACGCTTTGTACAGATGCCTGTCATCACCTGCAGCTTGTTGCTCAGCCCGCATGCTTTTCTTTGCTGCTCCTCCTCGCTCCTCCCTCCCTCCTAGACTCACTCCTCTCCTCCCCTGTCTCTCTCACCTCGTCTCCTTCGTCTGCCCCGCTCGCCTTACCAAGGGAGAGGAACGTTGGGCTTGGCCATTCTATCCATCACCTTGTCAACTTTGACGAGCAGGCCAGTGGGGAAGTGACTCGGCGACTCGGGCCCGGACTCCGAGGCTCCGGGATGCCGATCAGGAACTCAGGGCCGATCGGACGCTCAGCCGACTCGCAGTGAGTTTGCAGGCACATCCAACTTGCCTTGGCCGCAAGGTCCGATCAGCTACTCGATGGTACTGTAAGATGCCAGGCTGGCAATCACTGCCGGGCCGGCCGTGACGAGCCTGCCAGGCTGAGCCGCTGGATCCAATTATGACCCCGGGCCCGGTAAACCGTCACGACCGGGTGTCATCATGACAGTGACGCAGGCACACCGCCGGCCGAGCACTTCTGGCAATACCGTAGTACCTTGCAGTGCCAGTACGAGGCTGAGCCTGACCTGGACCCGGGCCCCGGAGACGGTGCAATGACAGGCTTCAGCTGGACCGGGCCCAAGTAGTCTTGTCGTGCGATCAAGAGCACTTGAATCTTGACATGTATGCAAATGATGATGACAGCAATGTCATATGTGCCATGACATGCCAAACGAGATCAGGTGAAGAGAGAAACTCTCTTGCAATTCCTTGGATTTGACCTTCAAACAGTGCTTCAATGTGATCAAGGCGTGTGCAATTGTTGTGATGAGAACACAAGGAAGTTATGGGCGTAATCATCTATAAAACGACGATCAAATAATAGATCCCCCCGAACGTCTGACGAACGAGAAGGAATGTATCGAAATCAGATCCCCGTCTGATTCCAATCAGAAGCGGAGGAATGGCTGGTGATCTGCAGCGGCAGCAGAACATGGCGGGGAGGGTCATGAATTTGAGAGGTCATTGATTTCTAGATGAAACACTTACTAGGATGTTCATTCTTGCTAGGATATGATCCATCTTACTAGGACTCTCGTTGATATTAGGATATGATCCATCTTACTGAGACTCTCGTTGATATTAGGATATGATCCATCTTACTGAGACTCTCGTTGATATTAGGATATGATCCATCTTACTAGGACGTGCTCATTCTTGACCCGCCATTCTGTTCGCATCACGGGCTGGACCTGAGCGACAGGTGGAACAAGATAGTCAAGAAGCTGAGGGCGAGAGAGAGAGACTGAGTGGAGGGAGCCGCTGACTTGTGATAGGCTTGGATCTCTGATCCTGCTGGAAACTGGTACTTCCCCTTCATCGCCGTCTTGATCGCGCATGTACCTGCCCCCACCGTTGCTTGCTGATTGTAGATCTGCCCCGAGAAGGGGATGGGGTAGTAGACGAACCCCGCACAGTTTGTGGCTTTGTTGCATTCCTGTCCACAAGCGGCTGCATCCTTGACTGCGATGGATGACTGAATGTCATTCCCGGGATAATCGTATCCTACTTCGTGCTTCGGGTAGCCGGACACGTCGGCGGCAACGGACCTCCTGATGTACGAGTAGGGGTCGGCATTGACGACGGCGCTGGTGTCGGTACCAACACCCACCATCATCGACTTGACGAAGCAGGTGCTCAGCTCGGTGCTCGCCCTCTTCTGGTAGGTGAAGCCCCGACACTCCGAGGTGGCGTTACACAAGGTCGCGCAGTCAGACATGGAGATCGACAACTTCCCGATGGTGCCGTTGACGGGGATGTCGTTCCCGATGAAGTCGACCTTGTAGAGGGCAGGGTAGTAGCCGTCGAAGACATCGTAGGCGAGGGCGAACTGAAGCCCAGCCAGGCACAGGAGCAGCAGAGGCGTCGAGCTTGACCTGGACATGGACGCGATAATACGCCTTGCCGCACGAGGAGCTAGAAATCAACGAACCCCCCGGTTGTTAAAACGTCTCAGTATCTGGTCATGAACTATTATGCGCTGAGTGCATCATATGATATGACACTTACGTTCTACGAAGGCGAATTAAATCCATGTAAGCAAGGAAACACCAGGGTTTTGCAAAGTAAATGTCAGCCAATCGTCCCTCTGAGCGCATCATTGCATATGCGACTTACATACTATTGGGCTCAAGTTCCATCCATCCAAGCAAGAGCAAAAGAATTTTCAAAATGAAATGTCAGCCATTTGTTCCCTGAGGGGCCGAGAGGTCGTCGGTATCTGCTCCGAACGAGATTGTACCGCAGCTGCGACTTTACGAAGTTTACTACCAGTAGCTCCGCGAGGTGACGTGACCTCACCTCAGCAGCGAACGCGTCGGTTGACCGTGACCTGGCAGTAACTCGAGCTTCTTCGGGACTCTCTTGGCCAACGGAAATTTGATGAAAAGTTATTTTAAACGAAATCTTTGTAGCGCGTACAAGCACATAAAAAGAATGTTTCCACCAACTTCAAAGTAAGGCAAGGTTGCGTTGACTGTACCTGGCATCAGCATAACAGGTTCAAACATCACGAAGATCATGCGTGGCCGCTCATCCCGTGAGCGGCGTTGTGCTGGATCAGCATTGACTGGTGCCATTTACTTCCGAGCACAGCGTTCATGCTGGACTTTATTCCTTCCCGCTTCTCCCTCCTCTCAGCTGGACTCGAAGGGCTAGAGGAGCAGGACAGCATGCTTTCGTCGGGTCTGCTCACAAGGTTCTGCTCCCTCTCGCTCTGTGCCTCCTCCTCCGAGCCCCTCCTGCTGACTCTCGGGAACGAATCGATCGTGCCTGCTGGGCTGTTGACGCCCTCACCTTCACCTGCACACGGGTCAGGCGGACTCGCGAGCAGGAGGATCTGACCCAAGGAAGCGTCCTGCCTGACCTTGTCACTTGCTCTGCAGGTGCAGGTCAACTCCTGCCTTTTTCTGGCACCCTTCACCTCGGAGTTCCACAAGGGGTAGAGGTCTTGGTCGATTCAGCTGCGTTGAGAAGATACTTGAAGGGGATGGTGAAGTCGAAGTGCCTCTCTTCCGGCGGGTTCTGCCGTCAAAGTCAGGTGGACATCAGCAGGGCTGTCGCTGACCTCGTGGATGACCAGCCCCACACAAGCGCCGCGAGATCTTAAAGAATCTTTCAGAGACGAAGACGCCAAGGACGACACCTCATATACCCATTCTAACGACGTGATCTCAGAGCTGCCTGCCTCTCCCGCACACGGTACCCCTTTCTTGAG
>NW_005434653.1:786090-787332 GCF_000315625.1 Guillardia theta CCMP2712 | reverse complement strand
TGAAGGTGAGCAGGAGAATACAATTGCTCTTTCAAGCTGATCTTTGGTATCATACATCCACAACAGCATGCCCCGTACCATCCGCGTGCTCATCCTGCAGAAGCTTTGCTTGTAATGGGCTCGCCATTGCAAAGGTGGGTACACAAAGTACTCCTCCTCCTCCTCCTCCTCCTTCTCCTCTTTCTCAGCCTTTACGATTTGTTCAGATGCCTGTCATCACCTGTAGCTTGTTGCTCAGCCCGCATGCTTTTCTTTGCTGCTCCTCCTCGCTCCTCCCTCCCTCCTAGACTCACTCCTCTCCTCCCCTGTCTCTCTCAACGCTGCTGCTCTTCGTCTCCTTCTCGGCCCCGCTCGCCTTACCAAGGGTGAGGAACGTTGGGCTTGGCCATTCTATCCATCACCTTGTCAACTTTGACACATCGCTCATACAGTACCGCGGGCCTGAGAGAGTTTCAAGCTGGTTTCAAGTCAGCGCCATCGGCTACTCGGCGATGGCACCGTGCCAGTGAGACGGCACGGTGAACGTCCGACGGCGCAGGTTGCAGACGTGTCATCATGACGGAACACCGCCGGGCGAGCACTCAATACCTTGCAGTGCGGTATGAGGGTCAATCTGAGCTTGGCGAGTCACGGTGCCGCCCCCTGTCTGAGTGCCAGCTTGACCGTAGCTATGATGCCGGGACGAACGTGGAAGATGAACAGTCTTGAAGGCTTACACGCTTCATGAGTGTGTAGCTGAGCCTCACCTGGAGTGCAATGACCCTTCAGCTGGACCGGGCCCAAGTAGTCTTGTCGTGCGATCAAGAGCACTTGAATCTTGACATGTATGCAAATGATGATGACAGCAATGTCATATGTGCCATGACATGCCAAACGAGATCAGGTGAAGAGAGAAACTCTCTTGCAATTCCTTGGATTTGACCTTCAAACAGTGCTTCAATGTGATCAAGGCGTGTGCAATTGTTGTGATGAGAACACAAGGAAGTTATGGGCGTGATCATCTATAAACCGACGATCAAATAATAGATCCCCCCGAATGTCTGACGAACGAGAAGGAATGTATCGAAATCAGATCCCCGTCTGATTCCAATCAGAAGCGGAGGAATGGCTGGAGATCTGCAGCGGCAGCAGAACATGGCGGGGAGGGTCATGAATCTGAGAGGTCATTGATTTCTAGATGAAACACTTACTAGGATGTTCATTCTTGCTAGGATATGATCCATCTTACTGAGACTCTCGTTG
>NW_005434653.1:774781-785990 GCF_000315625.1 Guillardia theta CCMP2712 | reverse complement strand
GGACGTGCTCATTCTTGACCCGCCATTCTGTTCGCATCACGGGCTGGACCTGAGCGACAGGTGGAACAAGATAGTCAAGAAGCTGAGGGCGAGAGAGAGAGACTGAGTGGAGGGAGCCGCTGACTTGTGATAGGCTTGGATCTCTGATCCTGCTGGAAACTGGTACTTCCCCTTCATCGCCGTCTTGATCGCGCATGTACCTGCCCCCACCGTTGCTTGCTGATTGTAGATCTGCCCCGAGAAGGGGATGGGGTAGTAGACGAACCCCGCACAGTTTGTGGCTTTGTTGCATTCCTGTCCACAAGCGGCTGCATCCTTGACTGCGATGGATGACTGAATGTCATTCCCGGGATAATCGTATCCTACTTCGTGCTTCGGGTAGCCGGACACGTCGGCGGCAACGGACCTCCTGATGTACGAGTAGGGGTCGGCGTTGACGAAGGCGCTGGTGTCGGTACCAACACCCACCATCATCGACTTGACGAAGCAGGAGCTCAGCTCGGTGCTCGCTCTCTTCTGGTAGGTGAAGCCCCGACACTCCGAGGTGGCGTTACATAAGGTCGCGCAGTCAGACATGGAGATCGACAACTTCCCGATGGTGCCGTTGACGGGGATGTCGTTCCCGATGAAGTCGACCTTGTAGAGGGCAGGGTAGTAGCCGTCGAAGACATCGTAGGCGAGGGCGAACTGAAGCCCAGCCAGGCACAGGAGCAGCAGAGGCGTCGAGCTTGACCTGGACATGGACGCGATAATACGCCTTGCCGCACGAGGAGCTAGAAATCAACGAACCCCCCGGTTGTTAAAACGTCTCAGTACCTGGTCATGAACTAGTATGCGCTGAGTGCATCATATGATATGACACTTACGTTCTACGAAGGCGAATTAAATCCATGTAAGCAAGGAAACACCAGGGTTTTGCAAAGTAAATGTCAGCCAATCGTCCCTCTGAGCGCATCATTGCATATGCGACTTACATACTATTGGGCTCAAGTTCCATCCATCCAAGCAAGAGCAAAAGAATTTGCAAAATGAAATGTCAGCCATTTGTTCCCTGAGGGGCCGAGAGGTCGTCGGTATCTGCTCCGAACGAGATTGTACCGCAGCTGCGACTTTACGAAGTTTACTACCAGTAGCTCCGCGAGGTGACGTGACCTGCTCGAGTTACTGCCAGGTCACGGTCAACCGACGCGTTCGCTGCTGAGGTGAATCTTTGTAGCGCGTACAAGCACATAAAAAGAATGTTTCCACCAACTTCAAAGTAAGGCAAGGTTGCGTTGACTGTACCTGGCATCAGCATAACAGGTTCAAACATCACGAAGATCATGCGTGGCCGCTCATCCCGTGAGCGGCGTTGTGCTGGATCAGCATTGACTGGTGCCATTTACTTCCGAGCACAGCGTTCATGCTGGACTTTATTCCTTCCCGCTTCTCCCTCCTCTCAGCTGGACTCCAAGGGCTAGAGGAGCAGGACAGCATGCTTTCGTCGGGTCTGCTCGCAAGGTTCTGCTCCCTCTCGCTCTGTGCCTCCTCCTCCGAGCCCCTCCTGCTGACTCTCGGGAACGAATCGATCGTGCCTGCTGGGCTGTTGACGCCCTCACCTTCACCTGCACACGGGTCAGGCGGACTCACGAGCAGGAGGATCAGACCCAAGGAAGCGTCCTGCCTGACCTTGTCACTTGCTCTGCAGGTGCAGGTCAACTCCAGCCTTTTTCTGGCACCCTTCACCTCGGAGTTCCACAAGGGGTAGAGGTCTTGGTCGATTCAGCTGCGTTGAGAAGATACTTGAAGGAGATGGTGAAGTCGAAGTGCCTCTCTTCCGGCGGGTTCTGCCGTCAAAGTCAGGTGGACATCAGCAGGGCTGTCGCTGACCTCGTGGATGACCAGCCCCACACAAGCGCCGCGAGATCTTAAAGAATCTTTCAGAGACGAAGACGTCAAGGACGACACCTCATGTCTGCTATGCAACGGATGACGCCGACATCGGTCGTGAACACCACAGCCTACATGGACCATGAGAAAATAACGAAGCGGACGAGGAAGCAGAGCAAAGGAAGAGAAGGAGGAGGAAGAGGAGGAGGAGGAGGAGGAGGAGGAGGAGGATGAGGATTGAAGGTGAGGAGGAGAATACCCATTGCTCTTTCAAGCTGATCTTTGGTATCATACATCCACAACAGCATGCCCCGTACCATCCGCGTGCTCATCCTGCAGAAGCTTTGCTTGTAATGGGCTCGCCATTGCAAAGGTGGGTACACAAAGTACTCCTCCTCCTCCTCCTCCTCCTTCTCCTCTTTCTCAGCCTTTACGATTTGTTCAGATGCCTGTCATCACCTGTAGCTTGTTGCTCAGCCCGCATGCTTTTCTTTGCTGCTCCTCCTCGCTCCTCCCTCCCTCCTAGACTCACTCCTCTCCTCCCCTGTCTCTCTCAACGCTGCTGCTCTTCGTCTCCTTCTCGGCCCCGCTCGCCTTACCAAGGGTGAGGAACGTTGGGCTTGGCCATTCTATCCATCACCTTGTCAACTTTGACACATCGCTCATACAGTACCGCGGGCCTGAGAGAGTTTCAAGCTGGTTTCAAGTCAGCGCCATCGGCTACTCGGCGATGGCACCGTGCCAGTGAGACGGCACGGTGAACGTCCGACGGAGCAGGTTGCAGACGTGTCATCATGACGGAACACCGCCGGGCGAGCACTCAATACCTTGCAGTGCGGTATGAGGGTCAATCTGAGCTTGGCGAGTCACGGTGCCGGACCCCTGTCTGAGTGCCAGCTTGACCGTAGCTATGATGCCGGGACGAACGTGGAAGATGAACAGTCTTGAAGGCTTACACGCTTCATGAGTGTGTAGCTGAGCCTCACTGGAGTGCAATGACCCTTCAGCTGGACCGGGCCCAAGTAGTCATGTCGTGCGATCAAGAGCACTTGAATCTTGACATGTATGCAAATGATGATGACAGCAATGTCATATGTGCCATGACATGCCAAACGAGATCTGGTGAAGAGAGAAACTCTCTTGCAATTCCTTGGATTTGACCTTCAAACAGTGCTTCAATGTGATCAAGGCGTGTGCAATTGTTGTGATGAAAACACAAGGAAGTTATGGGCGTGATCATCTATAAAACGACGATCAAATAATAGATCCCCCCGAATGTCTGACGAACGAGAAGGAATGTATCGAAATCAGATCCCCGTCTGATTCCAATCAGAAGCGGAGGAATGGCTGGTGATCTGCAGCGGCAGCAGAACATGGCGGGGAGGGTCATGAATCTGAGAGGTCATTGATTTCTAGATGAAACACTTACTAGGATGTTCATTCTTGCTAGGATATGATCCATCTTACTAGGACGCTCGTTGATATTAGGATATGATCCATCTTACTAGGACGTGCTCATTCTTGACCCGCCATTCTGTTCGCATCACGGGCTGGACCTGAGCGACAGGTGGAACAAGATAGTCAAGAAGCTGAGGGCGAGAGAGAGAGACTGAGTGGAGGGAGCCGCTGACTTGTGATAGGCTTGGATCTCTGATCCTGCTGGAAACTGGTACTTCCCCTTCATCGCCGTCTTGATCGCGCATGTACTTGTGATAGGCTTGGATCTCTGATCTGCTGGAAACTGGTACTTCCCCCTTCATCGCCGTCTTGATCGCGCATGTACCTGCCCCCACCGTTGCTTGCTGATTGTAGATCTGCCCCGAGAAGGGGATGGGGTAGTAGACGAACCCCGCACAGTTTGTGGCTTTGTTGCATTCCTGTCCACAAGCGGCTGCATCCTTGACTGCGATGGATGACTGAATGTCATTCCCGGGATAATCGTATCCTACTTCGTGCTTCGGGTAGCCGGACACGTCGGCGGCAACGGACCTCCTGATGTACGAGTAGGGGTCGGCGTTGACGAAGGCGCTGGTGTCGGTACCAACACCCACCATCATCGACTTGACGAAGCAGGTGCTCAGCTCGGTGCTCGCTCTCTTCTGGTAGGTGAAGCCCCGACACTCCGAGGTGGCGTTACATAAGGTCGCGCAGTCAGACATGGAGATCGACAACTTCCCGATGGTGCCGTTGACGGGGATGTCGTTCCCGATGAAGTCGACCTTGTAGAGGGCAGGGTAGTAGCCGTCGAAGACATCGTAGGCGAGGGCGAACTGAAGCCCAGCCAGGCACAGGAGCAGCAGAGGCGTCGAGCTTGACCTGGACATGGACGCGATAATACGCCTTGCCGCACGAGGAGCTAGAAATCAACGAACCCCCCGGTTGTTAAAACGTCTCAGTATCTGGTCATTTTACAGTGGAAAGTACGGGTAAAAAGTCCCGGGGAAAGTACCGGTATATCATCGACCGTTAATCTATAATGGTAGGGGCCGAGAGGTCGTCGGTATCTGCTCCGAACGAGATTGTACCGCAGCTGCGACTATAAAAGTTGTTTTAAACGAAATCTTTGTAGCGCGTACAAGCACATAAAAAAAATGTTTCCAATTGATGGTTTCCCAAGTTCTTTGGGTTTGACTAAACATTAGTATAGTATATGGTTTTGACTAAACATTAGTGTAAAGTCTGGGTTGGGTTACTTTATTACAACAAATTCAAATTTAACTGAGATCCGATGCGTGGATTGAATATGTTCCTTCTGAAAATTTGAACACTTCAAGTGGAGTTTACAAATTGAGTTCAGGGTGTTACAGTTATAAATTGAAAGAGGGGGAATGACCTTCAAGTCAGTCCGGACTTCACTGTGACCGACGACCGCTCATCCCCCCGTTGAGCCGCGCGTGAAAGTTGAAGTTTTAGGGCCGTTTCTTGAGCTAAATTAAAATGACTTATAGTTGTACGGTATTTGGAGAAGAAAAAAAAGAAATTAACTTATACTATTTGTTGGACTCCCGGGCAGGCTTGAGTGAAGGCCGGGACTAGTAGACTCGCGGCGGCGTGCCCGGGCCGGGCCGCGGCTGTGACTGTGAGCCCGGCGGCCTCGGGCCCTTTAGGCTTCAAGGTCGGACTTGAACTCCGAAGCTCTTTACTCAAAGTTAAGTTAAAAAGTATTCAGTCACTGAGCCTCTCAACTCCGACGGGCCGCGCCGTCCGAGCGGCCCCCAACCTACCCGCTGGACTCCACGAGAATCACCCCGTTTCTGGGAATATGGGGGGGTAGGGGGTGGAATTAAAAAAGTCATGTCGAACGGCAATGCAGACTACATTTAGAGCGGAAAGAAGTGGGAGGAAGAGGAGAGATGAAAGGAGCTGAACTTAGGTGTCAGGGACAGGGACAGGGACAGGGACAGGGACAGGGACAGGGACAGGGACAGGGACAGGGACAGGGACAGGGACAGGGACAGGGACAGGAAGGAAGAGGGAAGGAGCGCAGAGGAAAGGAGTGAGGAAGATGGTGAGAACACGAGAAGAGGAGACAAGATGAAAGATGTGAAAGTGAAAGTCAAGGAGAGAGAGAGACAGACAGACAGACAGACAGAGAGACAGAGAGACAGAGAGACAGAGAGACAGGCAGTGGCAGAGGGACAGGCAGAGACAGAGACAAGGACAGAAGGTGGGAGAGATGGAAGGGAGAATGATGAAGCGAGAGGATGGGTGTGTAGCGATAGAGAGGAGAAAGAGAAAACACAAGGAAAGAGGAAGAGATAGTGGTAGAAGGTGAAGGTAAAAAAGAGGAGCAGCGGTACAGGAAGAGATGAGTCGAGATCAGGTTTCGACACATGTGAACTGTCGACTTCAGTCGATGCAGTTGTGTTGGCTGCGTTTGGGTGGTCAAATTTGAATCTCTAGATAGTCGGTCAATTCCTCTTCGCCTCCTTGCAATCTGCTGAATGTCTTTTCATCGATTCTTCTGTTATGTATCAGCCTTGTGATCCTGCTCTTTCTCGCTCAGGTCGATGCTGCGGGTGTAAAAATCGCTCCTTCTAGTCTTCTCAGTCCCCCGCGATGGGTGCCGAGCAAAGTTGCTGTGGCAGGGATCTGAATAAGATTGGACAGAGGTCAAAAGGTAAGCACGTCTGCATCTTAGCGTGCTCGCTCACACCCTGGCAGGCGAGAAACAGTCTGATCTGAACGAGGCTTGGAGGGAAGGAAGGTTGAAGGTAGGACAGAAGTCTGTCGTATGCCCCGTCACGTCCTGCTCTCTCAGAGGCTGCTGGAGGAAGGAGATCAACTTCAGCCCAGATGGGCTCTGGACCCGAGGATCTCGCCGAGGTCAGCTGAGAACTGACGCTTGCTTGGCCCGAGCTGACGAGCTGAGGATGACAAGGATGATGGCGATGGAGGTGCAGAAGAAAACTTCACCGCACAAGGCATCTTATCCACATGCGAGACCGACGGGTGACTTGATCCATTCCTGCCGGTGGACGAGCGTCTCAGTGAAACTTGTCAGAAAACGACCTGGCAAGCATGCGTGATGAGGTGCAGAATGAGTTCCACATGCGATGGCAGAGAACAAGCCTGACGAGAGGGTCAGCCTCCTCCTGCCTCAGTCCCGCCTGACCCTTTTGTTTGTCCAGTGTGTGGGCAGAGCCGTTGAAATTTCCTTCTGCTATTTCTCTTGCTCGCTCTTGATCGTTGTTTTTATCCCAGGGGTCCCTCGAAGACCTCCAGCACAGGAGGTCAGGATAGAACAGCCCAGCAGTGCTCCTTATACTCCTCCTGCCCCTCAGCTCTTCTCGGCCGCAAGCCGCACGCGACTAGGAACGGTCAACCTCTCACCTCAGCTCAGCTCCCCAGCTGCCCCCGTGCTGGTCGACTACGCGTCTCCCCAACAGATCGTCATCGACACTCCTCCCAAGGCTCGCTCGCTCGCAAGTCTCTTTCCCCTGACACTCCGCGATGGCAGGAGGTCTTGGAGCAGTTGGAAATAGTCCAGAGGTGGGGGAGAGGCGGCGGGGCTGACGAGCCTGACTACTTCCCCACCAGGAAACGCTCCAAGACACCCAAACGAGACTCGCTGGGGGAGGACCTCCTGGCCCTCAAGAAGTCGCTCAACAATGTGGACGCCCCGAGTGAGGAGGAGACGAGAAGACTGGAGGTAATGCTCTCGTCGTCGGTCCCCTTCAGTGAAAGGCCTCGCAGCGATGGGAAGAGAGGGTAGCCAGCGCGTTGAAGTCAGCCTCCGACTCGCCTCCTCCTCACATCAGCCTCCTGTCTCAGGAGAAGGTGGGGGGAAGACAAGGTCTCTGTACTCACTGTCTCTTCCTCACCTGGTCCCCACCAGACTCCCTCGTCGCAAGACTTGAAGTCTCAGCTGACTGAGGTGAAATATTGTCGCGCTCCTGCTGGGGTTTACGACTCCTTAGGCTGAGGGGCAGCTGGACGATCTCAAGAGGAAAGTCATCAAGCTGAAGGTGACCTGACTCATCCCTCCCCTTCTCCCTCCCTCGCTTCTTCCTTCCTTCCCTGCTTGCCTGCCTGCCTGCCTGCCCGCCCGCCTCCTTCCCTGCCTCGCTGCCTTGCTCCCTTCCTGCCTTGCACCCTGCCTTCCTGCCTGCCTGCCTGCCTGCCTCCCTTCCTGCCTTCCTGCCTGCCCTCCCTGCCTCTACTTTCGCCCTCTCACCCTGGACAGTCGACGGATCATTCGACTTCGTCAGAGAGCGACGAGGTGCAGGTAACTCGCCGCCCAAACCACCCTGACCACCCCCTTCACTCCTCCTTCCTACCCCACCTTCTGCCATTTCATACTCTCCGTCTCCCCGTCACTCTCCCTCTCCTCCCCCTTCATCGTTTTGTTCAGGCTGCACGCAAGGAGCTGGGAAATGCTGTCGCTCGCGTGGCCGGCCTTCGTGTGGAGCTGCGTAAGGTTGGCAGTGGCAGCAGGCAGCCAAGGAGAGCAGGAAGAGGAGGGAGGGAAGGGAGGAGAAGAGGAGGGAAGGGTTGGAGCGAGGAAGGTGGAGTGGAGCAGGAGATCGGAGGTGTAACGTCAGACTCTGACGATTGGATGACTGCTAGGCCGAGTCCTCGACGGCGAAGAAAGCGAGAGCGCAGGAAAAGAGGGAGAAATTCATACAGCAAGTGCAGGAGGGTTGAGGGACCTGGCTCGCGTGTCCTTCCCTTCCTCAGGGGAGACACTCTGAAGAAACTCCGCGAGAAAACTTTTTCATTGCCGTGCGAAAGTTTGTAGAAGACTGCTGTGAAGCAAGACCTGCTCCCCTCGCATCAAAATCTCCCGAAGCGACTTATCGGCATCAACTCGCTCACACTCCTGACACAGCTCCTACTGCCCTGTGCGGCTTCTGCTGGGCTGCCTGCACGGGGAGAGCAGGACAGGTCAGTGTCAGCAAGTTCCTCCAGGCAACATGGCACCTTCTTCGCCTGAAGCTTCTTCGCGGCCTCAGCCTTGAGCATCGCGACCTTGCGAGCTTCCTTTGCCTGCCTGGACGCGTAGTTGACGCCCTCCTGCAAGTTTGCGGGGTCCTGGTCCTTGCGCAACCTGAAGTTGCCACAGTGAGCTGAGAAACAGCTGGAGAGAGAACTTACCTCTTCCTGTCCGCCTCGTCCTTGGCAGCAACAGTGGACCTCAAGGTGTCGAAGTAGCTGTTGAGATCCTGTTGCGATCGAGCAGCGCTGGAGGGCGAGTCAGAGGAGGGAAAGCCAGCAAGGCAGGCGATGACCTCAAGTGCGTGCGCGGGACCGCCTGGCGCTTGTACTTGGAGAGCTCCTGCTGGTCGCGCAGATTCTTCTTCGCTTCCTGCTTGTTCAAGTTGTCGAAGTACGAGTTGATGTCGTTTCTTGACGCCACCGTCGACTCTTGTATCCCCTCCTCGTCATGCTTGTGGACATGAACAGCTTCGCCATGGTGCGGGTTCTTGGCAGCCGACGGCACAACGAAGCTGGAGAGGACGGAAGGGGTCAGGGAGGAGGGCAACCACCCAGCGGCAGGTACCTGTACGGATCCGAGCGCTTCTTTGCGAGAGCCTGCTTGTGACGCAAGTCCTCTTTCTTAGTCTGAGATTGAAGCTGTGGACGAGACGAGAGCCATCAGTGAGAGAGGGAGAGGGGGAAAAGGTTCTTACCTTGTCGAAGTAGCTGTTGATGTCCTTCAAGGCTTGAATGGCAGTGCCGTGCTGGGTTTAGCAAAGTTAACCCCTCTTCCTCTTCCTCTTCCTCTTCCTCTTTCTCTCTCCTCCCCCTACCTTGGAGTGGAAAGTCTTTTCGGCCCTCAGCCTTGCCTCGTCCAGTTTGTTCTGCTTCGCTTGTTGCTGCTCGTAGCAAACTTCAGACGCTCTTGCGCAATTTGCTCCCCCACCCCCACCCCCACCCCCACCCCCCAGTCCCCGTCCCTCTCCCTCCCACCGCATTCAGATCGTCGAAGTAGCTCTGGATCTCATTGAGCGCCTTCTTGTCATCTCCTTCATGGGCCTTCAAGTTCGACTGCGAGGGTCTCAAACAAGCTTCGACGGACATCTTCTCACCGAGGTTTGCTTGCGCGACTCTACTTGCATCTTGTTGAAGTAGCTGTTGATGTCCTTCCTCACAGCGGTGGTGCTGCCCTTAGCCCTCCTGTCCAACTTCAGCTCGCCTCTTGGTCTTTCTTTCAGCCTGCAGGACTTACAGCATCGGCTTCTTCTCTTCGTGGTTAAGGACCTTGAGAGTCTTCGCCATGCGATCATAGAACGCGTTCATGTCGTTCATGCTCTCCTCGCTCTTGAACTGCTTGGCCCTGTGAAGATCAACATCGGGGGTGCTGATGGACTGCCACATCTATCAGCCAACGTCCTCCCCGCGCCCGCCATCTCACATGCTTCACAAACTTGGCCTCCTGGGGAGTGAGTTTGCGATCGAGCAGCTCGACGGTAGTCTGATCCTTGTACTGGAAGACGAAGAGGGCTGAGCATGACGTCAGGCATCATGCCAACCCTCATGACGCTCAACACACCTGCTGCTGTGCAGGCGACAAGCGCCACGACAGCGACCTGCTTCATTCCGTGGTTCTGCACCTTGAGATGTTACTGCAACGATCTTGAAGGTGAGATGTGAACCTTGTTGGAGTCTGATCGTGCTGCTGGAGAGAAGGCGCCGCCTGACATGAAGATGTCACAAACAAAGCTACCAGCGTCGCCTTGTTTCTTAGTTCACCAGCTTGCACCATGGTTTGACCACAGCGATGGGCCTCCTGAGAAGAACAAGAAAGAAAAATGTCAGGAATGAACTAATCTCGTTCATGTTTCAGATTAGTTACTCTCCTTCCCATTGAACCTTCAGCCTTTTCGTATGCATTGTTAGGGATTGAATTACGCTAGTTGATATCACCATTTTCTTGACTTCCAACTCTACAGTAGTGATGCTTCATCTCTACAACACCAACTCACCAAACACTGCAAGTTCCTTCATATTTTCACCTCCTTCTCCTTCTCCTTCGCCTTCTCCTCCTTCTCCTGCTCCTCCTCCACCACCACCTCCTATTTCCAGATTGTCTACGCCAACCCATTTTGCTGATGACCGCCCAACCCCTACCCCACAGGATCGAAATCACCCCTACCCCCCATTAAATATTATAATACCCCACCGATTGTCAAAAAAATCAATCTTCACCCCAACAAGTCCTTCTAATTACCCACCATATTTGAACACTTCACTACCCCGTACCCACATCTGTAATCACCCCACCTATGAGCATTGTAACCCAACCCTACTGTTGGCACTGATGAAATGCGAAGAGACGTCTTGAGAAGATTTCAAATAAATTTTCTATACTTTCAATTTTTCAAAACAAAGTTGAAATCGTATCTACTGGGGCCCAACTTGAAGGATCGGACCGTCACTGCCGTGACTGCCGGGCGGCCAGTGGGCCCGGCCCAGGCCGTCCGTCCGGCCGGGGCGAGCCTCGGATCCTCGGACTCGGGAGTCCGAGACCGTACCGGCGGGCCGTCGGGCCACGGCGCCGTCATGCGATCCATCAGGTCGTTCCCAAGTTCCGAAGTTCCGAGTTCCGACTCAGCAGTGACTCGCGCTGCGCCGGGCCGTCACTACCGTACCGTGCTGTAGTGCTGCTCGCAACCTCAGATCCGAGTGACTCGGACAGGCTGAGGGCCTGCCAGGGTAGATCATGTCATTCCTTGCTTCGGAGTTCTGAAGGTACGGTCCCTGGCACACTCCCCCCCATCCGGGGCTGCCCGGTGACCAGTACCCGGCCGCTCGTAACTTGAGTGACAGCAAAACTGACCTCCGACAGCGCGCGAGCCGCCGGACGAGACTACCGTTTCGACCTCGGGAGAGGGGA